>NC_092364.1:3615381-3915381 GCF_030848805.1 Temnothorax longispinosus | reverse complement strand
CGATAGCGAACGGCAGAGAGAATCGTATGAGCGCGAGGGCGAGCGTTAAGCAGCTGTCGCCCATTCGGTGCCATTGTCGCGCGATGTTGAGTGTTCCCGAACAGTGGAGAACGGGCCCCGGTATTGTACCGCTCCTGAGATCTGACGCGATTACTGGGCGCGCGATACTATCTCATCTACATCGGACCGTTCGCCTCTCTCGTTCTTTCTGCGCCTACATAAATACGTGTCTACGAGCGTGTACTCCTGCCCCACAGAAATGTATCCCTGTCCATCCTGGGAGCGGGAGCGCGCGCGAAGAAGTCTTCCGGTCAAACATCGCCCGACGCGAATTTAGATGTCGAGATTACCGCGAGCGCCCCGGCCCACGACTAAATCGCCGCGCCGAGATGTCCTTATTAAGATGGTCATATCACGTGGAAAATTTGCCGGCGAGGCTTGTCGACGTGCTCGTCGACAAAAATGGGGTGCGTATTGTCGCCATTGTGACACGGAATTGTTACAATCCAATGTCGCTTGATGGGATGCTGCTTGTTGGCAAGATTGCACGAACACGGCATTCTCCTCGTATCGCGTTGGAACATTTTTCATTTTTCGGTACGGTATAAGATTGACTGAAATAGAAACAGCCATGAGTTGTCGCGTGAGAAAAGTTTTTAATAGTCGACAATGAAAGAAATAATTTTACATTATTAAAATAATCAAAGACGCATTTGTAAAATATATCTTTAAAAATAGAAATATGTCTGCGATATTTTTTTTCAAAAATTTTCGTATATTTCTGAATTAGTTTCTTTGCTCGTTTACATAAAAAAATACGTTTTATGCTTTTCTCTTAGAATTTTAGGATATTAGAAAAATTGTATAATTTATATACGCGATTGTGTGATATTAGTCAAATTGAATGTACAATCGCTTGATTGCAGTTCTAAAAAACGTATTCATGAAGATATCCAAACGATGCATTTTGAAAATAATGTCTCCTTTCTACCGCACAGCAGTTTATAAAATGTATGTAGACAGACATCGTTCTGATGTGAGCGCGATAAGCTATCGGCATTATGCAGCCGCTTATAAAAACTCGATTGTCGTCGAACGCGGACGAACGCGGATTAATCTCGATCAGCACTCTTTTTTTCGACCGGTATATCGAAATGTTTTCTCTGCGAGAAATAATGTTGATTTATAGCCCGCGTTAATTCGAGATTGTACGGTGATTGCGAGGTCGAAGTATGAAAAAATTGTATTTTTGGGAAACGTCCAACGGGCGAAACCGAAAGAGTTTATCAGATTCGCGTCATCTACTCGCGAGATACATCCAACTCTTATGCGATTTCTCCAAGGGCTGTTATTAAATTTTTAATGGCTTTCATAATCTCCTCTTTAATGCTCGCGAACGCAAGATAAATGAAACATTTCGCGATAATCGCCACTTTTCGTTCGGTCGATTGTTCATTTAATTTGTCGTTCAGTAAATTAAAATTGTTTAATCTCGCGTCGGGGTGAACGATGTCGATAATCCATTCGATTTCGGGCGAACGTGTTCGAGGAGACCTACAACGATGACGATCGTGAAAGGAGAGAGTTAAGCACGATAATTAATTACCACGTACTAAGACACGATAATTCATCCTCGTGGTCCTGTCAGCGATTCTTTCCGCCTCGGTCGATGCCAATTGCGCGTTGAAGAGCCGAGCGACTCTTAAGGCATCTTCTCTGCTCTTTCTCTCGAAGCATTTTTTTCAGATTTCTTAGGATAGCCTCGTTATGCACGCGTCGGCGAGCACACGCACGAAGCGCAGAAAGATACTCCCTTTCGTCGCAAGAAACGAATGTTCTCGGAAAACACGATGCAACGCCTTTATTATTGTCGAAAGATTCGGTAAATTCTTTACGGCGAAGCATAGGCTATATAGGGATATGCCACCGTGAAGTACGCGGTAAAAAGAGACATTTAGCGAAATTTCATCCATTCACAAATAGTGATGTTTAAATTATTTTTTTTGTTTGTGATCGTAATTAATTCATAGGTAAATGATTAAAAAGTTTGTTAGTTATTTATGTATATAAAAGTATAACCTCTACCTAGAATTTTAAAATATATAATACAAAAACAAACAGAATATTAATAATATAAGTGATACATTAATATGAAAAAGTTTTGCCTGGTATTAAAAAAAGAAATTAATTTTTTACTAACGAGAAACTTGCATAAGAAAAGTGGTTCGAAAGATAGAGTTACAAAGCGTATATATTCAAATATGCAAATATGACATTGTAACACAGCGGTGATATAGCAGTATTCTGTGGCATATACAAGTCTGAATAAAATTGTAACAACGCTCATGCATATAGAAACTCGAGCTTATACGCGAATGCAAATTTTAGCGCTCGTTTCGTAACGTCAGTACGTCAAGACGTATCCGAATAAATAGAAAGTCTATTAACGTTTTTTCTTTACAGACAGAAGTGAATTATTAACGAGTTATTAACGAGAGTTTTGATAACAGACATAAATGGTTGCAATCCCTTGTTATCGCGATAAATAATTTCATGCAAAAAAAACAGATTCTATACAAATCAGAAGTTTTCTTATATTAATTACAAATTTTTATAAATGTATCATTAAATACTCTTACATTGTCAAACTTATTTTACCTAACATGTTTGTTAACACAACTGGAAAGACTGGATTACACCAAGGTCGATGCAAATAATTTTGATGATGAAAAATCGCGAGATTTATTAAGCGCGAAAGGATCTATAGAAACAATTTCATAGAAAATTAGTTCGCGCCATTTACTTTTGCACGCTTTCGATACGTCTCGCATTATCGCCTCGCGACGCGTACATGTGGATTGCATTGCCTTATTCGACTGTGCAGCAGTGAGCACGATTGTGAACGCGATTCGCGCTGTGTCGGAGAAGGCTTCGATTAGTAATTCGCCACTGCGAGCACGCGCTATCAATTTAATCGGTCACAGCATTGGCACCGATCGGTGGAGACGCGGACAGGTCCGTCGTTCCGACGTTGTCGTCTTCGCGACGAGTTCATTGTCGCCAATCGCGAAAAGCGAGCGAGCTCCAAGTTAAACCGCTCGCAAAGAGAAACTGTTTTATTGAGGAATACGTGCCTCGTATTCGTTACACAGTAAGTTTCTAACGTCGTAATAGAAAATGGTGATGTAATTAGTTCAAATTGGATTAATACTTACAGATTCAAATCGAGTATTCGAGATCTTTGGCTAAGCTTTCTGATGTAATAAATTCGTGAAAAAGATATGGGTTATCTATATGATCATTTGTGCTTTTTCTTTGCATAGCTTTTAATGAATACTAATTTTTTTATTATAATATGTTGTATTATAACGTAAAAATCACAACGTCGCATTGTTCACAGTTTTAATCATGTCACAACATGTCAAATACGGTTAATGATTGATAATTTTTATTGCTAAATAGTTTCTTAATAAAAGATTACAGTACATATAAAAAGAAAGCAAACTAAAGTTTTTAAATTTATGCGTGGTGGACCATTTCTTATTTATTTTTATAATGTATTCGTGTATTTATTTATGAATTAAATATTAAATGCTTGAAAATTTTTAAAGTAATATCTTATTTTTAAAGTAATGTATTATATTCATACTCTTGCATGATTTTATTTTGTAAGTAATATTTTTTTTATTATTTACTTTTTTATTCTTTAAATTTACGTCCGTACTCGTGTATGCAGTTTAATATCTTTATCTAACATTGATTTTAATTTCTTCAAAGTAACTTGAAAAAATTAAATATATACATTACAGTTTTAGACAATTAACAGAACATAAGTTAAGCAATAAATTTGTTTTGCGATATAGAAATAATGCATCTTAGTTCGGTGTGCGTATTAATTTCTTATCGGCGTGTGTTTTAATTTTATGCTGTCATAGCAAGCGCATTGTACTATGATAAAGTGCAGACATAAAAATTCGAGAGAATAACATCACACTGAAAATATAGATAGATTTTTATGCACGATCAATGATAACAGAATTATAACAGTGTGGCGTGAAATTTAAAAAAACATTTAAATTCTGCACATTGTATAATAGAAAAAAGAAATATGTTTACCTTTTGCCGAATCCAATTTTCACGAATAAAAATTCAGATAGTTTGAGATCTACAATTAAAATATAATTCAAAACATTTCTCTAGATGGCTAATAGGAGATATGCAGCTTTCGATTACTCTGAAGGCTGCATTACAGAAAGTAAAAGAACCGTGTCATTCGAACGTCGATATAACGCTGCAAATTTCCGAATTCCATTTCGGATAAACTGGGCTATAATATTGACCGTAACAGTATCAATATCGGTCTGTCAATTCGTAGAATCTGTTGCTGAACGACAAGTGTCGGTAAGCATAAATAAAATCTCGAATAAGTTCTATCTATGTGTACACATATTTGCGTATTCTTCTACACTACATTGCAAGAAGACAAGATAAAAAAGGAGACAAAAATAACATTTACTTTTCTTTGCATCTGCCTTTCCGCTTGATAGAGTTCGCATGGAAAGCATTATGATCAACTTTGTTCGGAGCGTACCGCGCGAAGATCGATGGCGCCCGGTCGCACTTTACAAAGCGTTGCCGAAGATCCGGCACTCACGCCGCAGGACGTTTTATCACGTTTGGAGGCCGCTGCAGTTTTGCGTGATAATCTGGTGACGACGTTGGGCCGCGTACTTCTACTTTGTCTCAAGGACAATGTGAGAATACCCTTGGAGCAGATTCACGATGCCGTACGAAATCATCGAGTCGCGGTCTATGAGTTCCTCCCCGTCCTGCCGGCACTGAGAAACAAATTACCGTATCAACAACTGTACAAGCTCCTGCAAATGCTGGAGAGGGTCGACAACCGCTTCGTTTCCGAATACGCGTCGCTCTGCCTAAACGCCTTTTCCAACGTCAGCGACGCCCTGGAGCAGGTGCCGCTCGCCGATATGTTGCTCGACGTAGACCAGGAAGTGATCGAATCGATCTCGAGCGACAGGCGAAGAGCCGGCGTGGTGCCTCCATCCCTGACGAAAGACATTGACTTTCTGTTACAAGCGGCTCGCAATGACAATCAGATTCTCAATCTGCGTACAGCGTCCGCGATACTGTTAAATTATCCGGCGTTTGATCTGACAGATGCGGAAGTCCCCAATGCCATTAGATTTGTCGCGCAACGACTGAAGGAGCGATCGGGTTCGGAAGACGCTCTGGTACAGTATATGGGACCGAATCTGGAGAACGCGACAAATTTTCTGAAAACCGTCCTCGAAAGACTGGAGGTGGACGAGCTGTCGTCCGAGACAATTAGGGAGGCGGCCTCATTACTGCTTCAGAATTTCAACGTGGAACCTTATCCGCCCACTCTCGATTGGAGGGATAACTTGAAGAAGCTCTCGATAGCGACGAACGATTATTACCCAGTTAACGTCGCCGCTGTAGCTCAATATCTTCTGGATCATCTCGATGATTCGTATCTTCAAGATCTCGATATTGATTTCTATGAAACGGGCGATCGCGCTCTCTTCCAAGTTTTGTCGCGTCTCCGTAGAAAATCACATCTGCAACATTTGAGGAAACCTTTGTCCTTGCTGATACCTTTCGTCTCGCAGAAACTGGTGAACGATGCCAGTTACGACTACGCGGCGCCAGTTAGCTTCTACGAAGTGAATGACTACTTGGATTCCTTCGATACGCCGTGCCTGCAGCAGAATATCAGCGACGCGATGACAGTGTTACGTCCCCATTTATCAGAGGATCTACCATGGACCTATGCCTTCGGAGACAGACAAGCGAGCGATGATCCTTGGGAATTAATCTTGACGTCGCTGATCCATTTGAGAAACGTCCCGCTGAACACGCCGCGAGCAAAAATTATGGATAATTTTATTTACAAAGGTCGCGTCAATGGTCTAACCCTTAGACGAGGACTGCTCTATGATTCCGGCATCATCTTTCAGAGAGACGATTCGACGAACGTGGAGATTGATTTCTTCTCTCTGCTGATGCAAATACCAAACGCCTTCAAGAGCGAGGAGTTTGCTCCCATGCTGAATTTTATGTCCAAGCCGAACGTTCTCGACACTCTCAGCTTTGAGTTCAACAAATTTGAACACGAAACACCGAGGAACTTATTATTAGCCGTGCTGAAAAGAGCGCTGACACTTCCTCCCGTGAAATCCGATGAGTCTTTAGCCAAGGCTCTTCAAGATGCTCACAATTATCTTGAGGAGCCGCTGCTGATCAATTTATATACCTCAGAAGATCTGCAATTGTTACTAAACTATTTACCGTACATTAATAGCGATCCACGATATCTGCCCTTAAAGATACTCTTTAAAAACCAGAGATTATTTATGTATTTATCATCTACTTTCAGTCTGACCGATGCGCACACACCGATAGAAACACTCTTGTTTATATTGGAGACCGTGAGCTTGAAAACCACGCAACCAAAGCTCTCCGAGGCGCTGAGCTTTGCTGTCAATAATATCAACGGGCCACCGTTGCCGATTAAAACTTTTGATCGCTCAGATTTTGTTTACTTGGTTCAGCAACTGTTGTGGCGTAACAGAACGCTGCAGAACAAGATTCTCAACTCGTCCGCGTACATGAACGTCGGTGACTGGAACGTCTCCATCAGCGGAACGCCGGAAAATGTTCTCGCCAGAACCTTGAGCTATCCCATTAATTATATCTCATCGGACGCGAATCTAGCTGATCTCACGAGGCGGGCGTTAGACATCCTGGAAAAGGAGATTCTAATTAACACCGAGATCCTGAAAAGACAGACAGTGGAAGCAATGTTGGAGTATCTGCCGAGCGACACATACGTGAAGCCCGTGAGTCTGTTGCTGAAAGCAAATCTGATGAAGCTCGTGCCAAAATTGAATCTTGCAACTTTGGAAGAAGCTACCGCGCGCGATGCTTTGATAATGCTTCTGAAAAACTTGACGGAATCTCGCATAATACGCGCGGAGAAATTGCTGCTGAGACGTGTCAGAGCGGCGTTGAGTTCCTTGGACAATGCGAACGGAGGCGATCGCCAAACACCAATTTTCGCTTACTTGATCCAATCGTTACAGGATCCAAGTAATATCATTTACCAGCCGCTCCTGCTGGAAATAAGCAAGTTGCAGAACCCAACTATTTCGCCCGATGAACGACAAGCTTGGTTGCAAAGTTATCTTCAGCAGATCATCGACGAGAACGAGTCAGAGGACCTGACGAAGGCCGCATCGATGATGCTCGAGGAGATTGCGTATGACGAGAGTCAGGATGAGACATCGCGCCCTAGTAGACAGCGAATTGGTACAGCTGTATCGCTTTTGCCTATGGATCCCCTTATCGAGCCGCTGAAAAAACTACTGACACCGGATTGGGCGTACAGCATTTTGCCGGAAAAACTCAGAAACTCGGATTTGTTGGAAAAGGAGGAACTTCTACTAGCGATTCTGCACTACGCGAAACAACGGGCAGACGTCGCCAGCAGCCTTCCTTTAATGAGAGCTATTTCCAAAGTCGAGGCAAGCTTGAAAGGATGGAGCACGAATATCGAATCGCTAAGGAGTACCGTTGGCGAAATGAAGGCTGCCGTTTACGATCCTGTTAGAAGACTTCTCACTCCTGCCGGATTAAATAAAATGAAAGTCACCGTTCCTTCTGGTAGATCGGCTAAAATATCGCTGGTAGGATTATTACATCGTTTATTATCACATCCTGTGATCAAAAAGAACGATGACGTTTTAAAACTAGTGGACGCCGTTAGACAGGACGTGTTCAGCTTCGGGGTGGATGTGGACTTATTGACTGTACTTGATAACGTGGGAATCCCTTATATCAATGAGCTCGCTCCCATCAGATTGTTCTTGCATAGAAAGGATGTCAACGAGAAATTCGGACCGACCGTCTTCGCAGTTGACGATCCGAAAAAGCGTTATCGCACGTTACTGCATATTCTCCAGAGGCAACAACAAAGCAACGGCACGCAATTTTTTGACGCGCTCTCGACGCTGAAAAATATTCAATCTAACGAGAAAGAAGCCACGGGTACTCTGATTTCGGATCTCGAAGACATAGTGAATGCCATTCCACATCGCGACAGACAAAAGTTCAAACCCATCGAGCATTTATTCAACGCTGATACGTTGTCCCGTTTAACGGACGATGATGAGATCGTCAAATCAAACACCCCGTTAGTTACTTTATTGTCCAAAATGGAGAACTTGCCAGAAGTCAGCAGTAATTATACGGTAGCGAATGAGTTAAACAAACTAGAGTCAGATATCGGACGTGATTTGAATTATCCAATTGTCACTGGTTATCAACTCAGACCACTGTTATTGGAACTTGGACATGTTCAGCAAATAAACGTGGATTATCTGAAATCTATCTTAAATCCCGAAGTACTGAGCTATTTGAATCCGGAGGAACTCTTTGATACCAATGACAATATCGAGATACTTAAAAATATCGTCGACTATTTATTGCTTGAAGGACCAACGTTTGTCGATCATACCATGCAGAAACATTTGAAATCGTTCAAGCGCGTTCTGGAATTGACAGTAGGGACCAGCAAGCTCTCGAGGAGAGATTTGACTGAGGAAAACTGGGACAAGATGCTAAGCTTAATACCGCACAAGAAAGACTTTGTACCCATCAAGATCTTCTTGCAGACCGGAGAAATCTTCAAATATATCAAGGACAAGGACACGGATTGGAAAATGTTTTCCACTCCGGCCAAGAAATTACTTCATCTACTGTCACTGATGGACAATAACGAGATTGAGAACGAGAATGTTAACAGGTCGGCGAATAAGTTGCGGCACTATCTTGAGAAACGTTACAACTTCATTACCGAGCAAGACGTTAAGGACATGCAGCGTACTTTAGCGAGTCTCAAACTCAAATATGATTTAGTGCCTCTCAAGATATTCCTGAATCACGATAATATGATCAAGTATCTATCGCCGGACTTCAAGTACACCAGTTACAGGACGTCGATCGATGCCTTCACCGCTGTGCTGGATAATCTGCTACAGATACGCAGCTTGAAACGAAAGGTGACGCTTTACAAAACCATGACGTTCGTGAGACAGGCTTTGCGCGAGCGCGTCTCGCCGGGAAGGCGATCGTTCGACAAGACTCCCGTTCACAAGCAATTGTCCACCAAGGATCTCGAATTTGTCAGCCTGTTAAATACGTCCCTGCCGAAACTGCATGAATTTTTCAAGCCCGAGAAATTAGTGAGTTTACTGCCGAAATCATTTACCTTCGACAATCAACCGACATTCAAGATGAAAATGCTACATTTGTTACGACAGCTGTTGAAATTCGATACGGACGTTCATTCGGAATTGGAGGAATTTCTCCAAGAAGTGGAGACTTATCCGGACGTTCCAGATATCACGAAGGACGACCTCGTGCCACTCCTGAATATACTTCCCGTCGAGGGACTACCTTACGTGGGGCTCGTTAAAAAATACTTGAAGCCTTCCACGTTGATCAAGTTGTTACCCGGAAATTTCAATATAAAGCAAGAGTCTAATGATAGATTGGCGTTGCGCGATGTTTTATCGTTATTGAGCGTCACTCTTGGCTCTTCGAAGGGCGATAAATTGACAATAGCCCTCGACGTACTCATAAACGAATTGATGAAATCAAACTCGGAAGTAATACCGAATGAACCAATAGTCGATAGCGACGATATAAGATCTGTCATAAAAGAGATTCCGTTTCAGCAGTACAAGCAAATCGAGCAACTCAAGACTCAGATGATGACTAGGAGAGTCGTTTCGTCTTTACCCATGAATTTCCAACTGACCGAATACAAGACGATGAAACTGCGGGTGTTAGCGGTCTTGGACGAATTATCAAGAAGCAAGGAGTTTAATTCTTCACTATATTCGATCAATTTCGCCAAAAGAATCGTCAGCAAGATGCCGGATATGCCTGTGGTGAACGACACGGAGATCGCGAGGCTGTTGCTGCCGTTGCCGTTGAATGTCTTCAACGAGAAGTTACTTATACAGAACTGTAAACTCGCGATCTTGATGCCATACCTGCCGATTTATTTCAATCTCAGCAGTATAGAGTCGCGGAAGATGAAGATCGAGAATATCCTGCGCTACTGCAAGCAGGCCAATCCCACGGACATGAGTACGATGCAGGCGTTGACCAACGCCGAGACTTTGCTGAAAACATCACCCGATATCGACGTTACCCGGGATCACGTGGAGGCTTTGATACGAGCGATACCGTGCGCCCATTTCACCACGATAAAGCCCTTGCTGCGATTCCTGTCGAAGACGGACGTCGCGTCGCTTCTTCCCTGGGATCTCGATCTATATCGACCGTCGCGTACTTTCAAGCAACGTATTTTCGATCTGTTGACCGCCCTGCGAAACGTCAAGGTACTGCAAACTGACGAGATGTTCGCCGCCCTCGATTCCTTAGTGATGAACGCGAAGTCTTTACCGGAACAAATAAACATACCGCAGGAACGCATAACGATATTACTTCAGTCGCCCGTCGTGGCTTCTCCGCCGTGTTCGTACTATCGGGATTTCGTGTTAAAGTCGGAAAATCTGATCCAGATACTGCCACCGAATTTCCACTTGCAAGTCGACTACCTGTCAGCAACGATTACCAGCCATAGCGAATGGGAGAGAATTATGCGCTTCTCCGCGCTATTTTCGCGCGATGTGATAGACAGACCCATGAAAGACGCGTTTGAAGCTTGCAAAAATGACATATACAAATATGAAAAGCAACAGTTCTCTAATTACCTGTCTCAGGGTTTACGTTCCAACACGTCAGAGCAGCTGGTGGCGCTACAACTGTTCGCGCAAGGTCACGCGAAAGACATGACCGTGCTCATCGAGGACGTTTTTCGCGCTTTTCCTTATGGATCTACATTCGCTATGATGCGCGTGATGATGAGAGAATTCATTCGTAGACCGGAGTTAGTCAAAAGCAAATCGTTGGCCAGCGACATGGAAGTGTTTCTGCATGACTATCTCATGGTTATGTTTAAAATGTGGAATATGCAATCGAACAGTGAAATGTATTATGAAACACCATCGCCTTACGAGATCAATCTAGCTATCGGTGAAATTCCGAGTGATCACAAATACGACGATCTCAGGCTTCTGATGCGATGTCCAGATATACAGACGCCGATGGAAAAGGCAATGCATTCGGAAGATACGCCGAAGCAATTGCTCCTGCAAATGCTGGAACTGGCCGAGGAGGGAGATATCGACGACGCGATACGACAGAGCATTAAGAGTTTTAAGCCAGATCTCGTGAATGATATTCACGCGGAAGAAGTGGAGTACGTGCTGAAACAAATGCCGGACTACAGATATCACGCGAGAAAAATAGACGGCCTTCGAAAATATCTCGCGTCGTGGGGACTCGCGCACGTTCTCGGACAGAATTTTTCTAACGAATTTCCCACTTATAAAGAGAGGCTGTTTGCGATGAATGATAAAATGTTGACTAACACGATCAATCGACCAACCGAGTATTCACCCGAGTACCGCGCAGCGTCAGACTATCTGAATCGTACTCTGCACAACAAGATTAAGATCGAGCATACAATACCGACGACGATAGACGATATCAATGTGCAGTCGCTCTTCTTCGCGCTACCGAAGACGAGAGACGAGAGGATCACCAACGGTATCATCAAGTTCTTCTCCATTCCTAATTTGTTGCGTAAACTGAAGTTACCGAGAGACCCGTTTGAGTACGTCACCAAGGGTCGACTTTTACAGGCTATCATGGATTTGGGCCAGGAACTGAAAAGCGTGCAGCAGGATCCCGCGCAACAGGAGGCACTGGAGTACTTCAGAGATAAAATAATCACCGTCGGTCCTGGGGCGCAGCCAATCGAATTGAAGAAGTATGCGGACGACGCCAACGTGGACGTTGACATGTACGGCGTGATGCGGGCTATCGATTACACGAAGATAAACAAGACCGACGCGGTAAATGTGGCGATGTTCTTCGAGAGTAAGTACGACAACCTGGTGCACGCCGTGGGTTTCGATCACATGGTCTACGCGACAAGGGGCTCGTATTTGAAGGCATTGTTCGAACATCTCGTCAACGTTTCTCAAGTGCCCGATGACGTGAAGCAGCAAATAACGTCGTTAATACCAGCGATAAGACTGGACGGTCCGGGAGAAGAAAGCGTCGATCTGAACGCCGACATTGTTTACGAGGAAAGGATGCCAAGTAGAAGAATGTTTGGAGAATTTACGGATACCAAATCTCAATCTCTCAAATCGGACCCTCGTTTAGGTACAGAAATATCGCATACTTTCCAGGAGAACAAAGAGTCGCTGAACGCTGCCGTCGATAACATGCTCGAGACTATATCGTCATCCGAAGAAGAATACCTCGACCGTGTTAGCGGACAGTCTAACGTCTACGAGGGCAAAACTCGCATTGTCATCAACGCGCCTCAGCATCTCCACGATAGCGCTCAACGAAACTTGAAGCAACCGCAAATGCAAGGCGCGAGTAGCTTAACAGAAGTACTAGCGACAAATCGCACGAAGAAAAAGAAGAAAAACGATCGGTCAACGAAAAAATCGTTGCGCAACGATATCGCCGTCCCTTCTAATGAAGTCCGTGTCAAATACCAGATAGCAAAAAAGGCGGGACGTACTAAATCGAAAAATAACTTAAGCCGGCAAACGCAATCGAGCAGTTCTGACTACCTTAACGACGAAGGCGATAACAGCTCGCCTATATTTGTGGAACAGACGGTTGAATCTCTTCCGGCATCGTCACAGAAATTACTGTCCGAAAAGCTGCCGAAAAAATCACATAACTCCCACCGAACGCGTCACAAATCGAAGACTCAACGACCTCTCACTCAACCGGACACCAGTATTGATATCGAGTACGATGATTCCGACGGAAATGCCCCAATTGCTAGAACGTTACACGATATGTCGCAGAACGAAAAAAGTTTGTTTCTTACTGAGGAATTAATGTCAGAGCAGGTGAAACTCGGCAGAATGTCGAAGACTGTGAAGAAAGATCTCAATAATAAATATATATACGAAAAGAAAAAGAGGAACATAAAAAGTGGCTCGAGGTAAATTAAATTTTGTGAGACATCGATGCTTTATATCAATTACATGTTACAAAAAATCACTCAAACGTCAATTATTAATAAATGTATGTTAAAAGAATGTGATGATTGCTTGTTAAAAGTAAAGAGAGAAGCTTAGTTTTATTGATCATATTTGAAAGTAAATAAAGTGTGCCAGAGAGAGAATATTTTTTTAAACAAGTTTTGTTTCGATTCTATGAATAATTCTAGGCTCTACATTTTGTTTCGATTTTGCACTCATATTCTTTTCAATTTAAATACAATTATCCACATCTATTTATAAATTATGTTATTTGTATTGTCAATTATTATAAATATGTGATAATATGTTGTAGATATTGTAATTATGTGATATAATGTTATATATTATATTATACTACATTATATCATAAATATGGTTTTTGAAGTAGAAGGATAGATTCTAACTATTTTATAAATTATAGACAATGATTGCCACATTCGTGGAAGCCGATGATTGTTTTGCGAATAATCAATGGTCAAATGTAAATTACATAGAATTGTCTAATCTAGATAAGATACTCGTTTAATCAATCAAAGTAATCAAGTATTAATAATCTTCGATCGTGAGCTTGTTTTCAGTTTTTAAAAACTAGATCTAGATTAAATACAGCAATCATACTTAAACATCCGCGTTACTCGCAAATTACCAATTGATCGCCACTCGACTAGCCACGAATTAAAGCGAAAGAGGAATTGCAGACTTTTGAGACATATTACTTGAAATTAAAATATTATATTACTGACAATTATAAATTTCAATCTAATATTTATGACGAAATAACGAAACGAATCATTTCGTTCATTTCGAAAAATTTTCGAATTCTGACAACTCTTAATTTCAAAGTAACACGCATGCGAATTTCAGTATTGTTCGTCGAAAGGCAGGAACATAGATATCGCCGGCGATGCGCGCATATAGGGGCGCGTTCTTTGTGGCGAGCAAAAGACAGAGAGGATGAGAGAGACACACTCTCCGTTTATGCGCGCGACATGGAGCAGCATGGAAGGAGGTACGTGACACAGACGTCACATTAGATTTGGAGGCTAGACGTGTACCAAGCACAAACGTATCTCGCGGCAATCTCGTACACCCCCCGCATACCCTCTCCGCTTACCCTTTCTTCCTTTCGCCCGGAGCAAGCACTTTGCTTTTCGGCGGCGCGCGGCTGCGGCTTCAGATACTGCGGAAGATAATCTCGATCTACGCCAAACAGCGTGAGCGACTATGCTCGGATAATATAGATAGCATTCAGCCTGTTCCTCTCGCATCTCACCCGTCCGCGTAACCCTTTCTCTCTCTCTCTCTCTCTCTCTCTCGGTCTCTCTTTCCCTCTTGCTCCCGCGTGCTCTGTCACTCCTTTCTCTCTCTCTCTCTCTCTCTCTGTCTGTTTAAAGGCGACTGAATTCAATAATGCGCCCGTGTATACGAAGCCTGAATGAGGGCATTGTTGGTCCCTCGAACCAGTATACTCTTTCTCTCTCTCTCTCCCTCTCTCCCTCCCTCCCTCCTTCTTGCTGCTTCCCGCGCTCAATCTGTTTATCTCTCCATCTGAGTTCCTGTCCCCCTTCATCTCCGTAAGGTGAACCAGAGATATACATGGACCGTCCCCGGGAGTCTGCGTGTCGCGTTCCGCGAGTGATTCTTTCTCGATTCTTGATCGGCGATACATTGTATCGAGAGGATAACAAGAGGATGAAGAAGATAATCTGGATAGCTTCCTTAATTTTTGTTATTTTTGTTTTTACGGGTTTTTTTCTTCTTAACAAAACGTTTCCTATAAATCCTATTTCTCGGATTAAGGTAAAAAAAGGTTTGCGCTCTGTCCGCGATTGCTTCCTTACTTTGTTGTTGCTATCATAATATTTCTACAGGCCTCTAACAATTAACTGACTTGTCTTCAATCTTTAACACTTAGCTCGTTAATTTAACATGTTATTAACGTCTTGTAATGATACGTTTCTCCCATCCCCGGCTAAAATTGCTTAGTTTAACGCCTTTAAGACTTAAAATCTTTAATCTCATATTTTCTTCATACGCAGTAATGTTAAACAATTATGTACCTCTCGAGAACAAAATCTGATAGAACAGCGAAACAGCTTTGAGCGGACGGGCGATCATGGTTTTCCTCCTCCTCCCCGTGCCTCACGTTGATCACGAAATTGCCTAAAGCGTTGCAATAAGCCATAAAGATACCGTAGCGGATACCAACGCGCGGTATATACGTGAACCCTTCCTTATAAAGATATGTGTATCCTGCATCGAGAATAATTATATAGACGCGCACGGTCCGTAAACCAGCAGATTCGTACCGTAGATGCACCCTCGATGCACTCCGTCTTCTCGTTTTCTTCCATCTTATCACGTCCCGCGCGCGCAACTCGCACGTTTATTGACGTCTCAACGATGCGCGCATATTTTTCTCCTCGTCAGGAAAGCGTGATCGCGCCCGCGCGCGCCGAATGCGAATTAAGTTCTCTTTCTCAATCATTTTGCAATGGACATTTTATATATCGATAAAAAATATCCTGAAATTCTCGAGTCACCGTTACAGTTATACTTGATTAGAATCGTATCGAGTAGAGAGAATATATAGATA
This sequence comes from Temnothorax longispinosus, assembly GCF_030848805.1. Lineage (NCBI taxonomy): Eukaryota > Metazoa > Arthropoda > Insecta > Hymenoptera > Formicidae > Temnothorax > Temnothorax longispinosus. The sequence continues at coordinate 3,899,592 of NC_092364.1, read as the reverse complement.
TCGAATATATAGATTGAAATAAATGCACTTCCTTGTACATTACCATTCTTGTTCGATAAAAGAGACTGATAAAATGTGCTAAAATTGACATCGTTCGAAAATTTGTAAGTTTGCTATATTGGCATCAGCATATTGATTGTTATACATTAAGCAGCTCCCGACGCCGCGCCGCCGATTCCTGCAGGTGACAATATCGAATGTAGACGCGCGTACAGACGATCGCAGTGATATCTGCCGCGCAGGTGCATCAGGTGCGAGACATCTGAGGCGTTTAACAGCTGATGTCTCGCCGGGCTTATCGACATCGCGTCTGATCGAATTTAAATTCGATAACGACGCGACGATTTTCTGCCTTCTATTGATATCAAGCGAAAAATTGAAGAGAAAAGCCGCCGACATCCGCCAAAAATTGTGGATGAGTAACGCGACTTGTTTCCGTACGCGAGAAGCATCTTCCTTTTGCGAGAAACTTCGTCGCAATCCGTTATTAAAGACGATTATATTATTAAAAAATATATATTAAGGTAAACTGAAGTCAACATAATTGTATAATTACGCTAATTAGGCGACCTGCCTATTTCCATGAGAAACGCTCGTAAATTCTGAGTACGCCATAAATTACCGGTTTCTTCAAGAAGCCGATATAATTCTGCTGATACATATATTGAATAATAATTACATTAGGTAACGCATCGCATGCACATGCGCGATATAGCGTGCGGAATGTTGTCGCGGTTCGTAAAAAATCGCAAAAATCGAGGAGAGAATCCGTGGACTAAAAATCGTGCTCAGATTCAATTACTCGATATGCATGCGGTGTAATTTACGTCTGGGCATCGGGAAACTGAAGGAAAGTTCAAGTGGGTTGTCGAAGACAGCACTGTTTACAGGGCTTAACACGGCCGGGCATTGTCCGCAACAATAGTTTCGCATTACGAGCTTCTCATTATATTGGTGCAACTCTTTTTGTTCAGCTACGGATTATGGTTGGTCTAGCGCAGCGGGTAGTCTCACCTGGAAATCCCGAAGGCTTTACGGTCTGGAGTGGTCGATGGAGGTAGGCTTAAAAGAATTTGGTTTCGGGTGCGGAAAAATATAGTCACCCACTTCACGTCGACAATACCTGAGACAATGTACCGTTCTAGTTTAGGGACATTCTTCGGATTTTGCAGCGATGCGACAGAGAAATCGCGTTGACCCTCCGAGGATTTCGTGATCTTATACGAGATAAGTAGTATCGTATGGCGCCATAGAAGCATTTTACAATTTTTGGTATCTCTTTTCCGTATATCGTCACAGATATGTATTTTACTGCGGGAGGAAAGAAATGTTTTACTAATGCCTATGCATCAGTAAATATATACACGTGAATCTTTATTACATATAACGAAACTAAAATCCATCTCTTCGCAACGGAAAATCTGTTTTTTAATAATTAAAAATAGATCTAGAATAATGACAATATCTCGTTGACACAAAGTTATAAAAGGGATTCTTGGATAAAGTTTTTTTTAGGAAATAATAAATATTATATATCTATATATCTATAAACGACCCTTTGTGCCTCTGTTAGGCTAATACCAAAAACAATATATCTAATCTACTCTATGTGGGGCACCTAAAAGTGTCTAGATTTATCGCGAACGATCGTAAAATCCTAACAAGATCCTGTATACAACCCCAGATAACATCGCTACGTAGGGCAATGACCTTTAACCGGCGGAATCGACGAAACCAAGTTTTTCGTCAGTCAAAAGGAAAATTCGTGGAATACAGTATGTTTCCTAAAACATGTAACTTTCGATACAGATTTGTAAAAATTTAAATCTGCGATATATTGACAATATCGAACGGACGAGAAAATTAAAATTGAAATTCGCGACGCGAGTATGATATACCCGTTCCTAGACACAATGCTTATTAAGAGTTCCATAGTTACTGCCGATCAAGCGTTCCTCACACTCTGAGAAATCCTTCATTCTTCTCGAGAGACTAAGCGTGGTAGAGAGCGTAATCGAGCATGCAGACCGTAATCGGCACACATTTAATGGAGACATCGGTTATCCGTGTCTATTCTCTTTGTGCTTCCAATTACCACTTCCCGGGAGTATAGTCACGTACGCAATACTTGGCACGCGAGTCTGGACCACCATTCTCTCCGTTGCCCTGTGAGTTCTACGAGACAAAATTGAGAAAGCTATATACAAGAAAGCAAAAAGAGATGGAGAGAGAGAGAGAGAGAAAGAGAGAGAGAGAGAAAGAAGAGGGGAGGAGAGGAAAACGCGAAATTGGAAAAAGAGGGCGAAAGAAAATTGGCTTCTCTCAGCTTGGTATCCCCCCTATCCGCTATGATACGTGCGCGCCGGCCGAAAAAAACACGAGGAGAAACAAAAATATAGACAGGAGTGGGTTCGTTTAATTTTGCGGTTTAATTATTTTTTAAATTAAAGCCAGCGCGCGCGCGCGTACCCAACACACGTACATGGCGGCGTATGCAGAGTTCCGCGTACGATCCATGTTTTATATTCCTTCCAGAGATACGCCAGGACGCTCGCTCTAGGAGTCGCGATGGTGTGCGAGGGGGTTGGCCGAGAAGCAAGGGGTTCGTGAATCGGGTAGGAAACCGCGACGCGCGGGGAATGTTTTGAATGTGAAATACCGTCTCCAGCAAGGGTGGCGGCAAGCCGGCGGAGGCTTGCAGGAAGAGAGAAGAGGAAGAGGGCAGGGGTGGCTGATTGTGTGCTCGTTCGTTCACCGGCTCGCGCGCGCTACCAAACGCGGGGGATGGTAACCGCGAGGGAGGAGAAAAAAAAAGAAAGAGAGAGAGCTGAATAAAAATGTAAAACGCGACTCGCCTCGGGCTTTCTCCGGGCGTATGTGAAGATGCGGTCCGTATGTGTGGTTGTGCGGAATACGAGTGACCCTCGTACGTTCGCGTATATACATAGGGTTCGCGCGCGCCTCGCCGCGCCGCCACCACTTACACGTGTATAGATGTACATCGGGGGTTTTTCCCGAGGTTTTCATATATTTCTGGACCTGTCCCGCTTCGCGGATCTCACCCGGCGTTTTCTATTGGCGGTCCCGCAGTTATTAAACCGTTTCATTGGACACGGAGTTTACCTGTTACGCGAGGAAACGCAACGGGATAAGGATATCAGTGCCGGTGGATCTCTCTTCGTGGACTAAAAAAAAGTCCCCCTTCCCGGGGCCACCGCGTCCGCCTTTCTTTAATTACGCTTGCGGCCGTGCCGATAATCATCGGCCCGTCGTAAAGATGCGAACGATTAAAGGCGATTCGGCGCGAGCGCGAGCAAGCACGAAAATAATTTCACGTGGAAACGCCAATGAAATGTTTCGCGCGAGAAGAACGACGCTCTCGTGGTTCGGAACGGTATCGCCTAGATCTGCGTTCGTGCGCTGTGTACGAGTTTCTCGTAAAAATGTCCGTTTTCGCGTGCATACCTGTATGCCAAAGTATACGAGTTACTGTACAATATATCTTTTAGAGATAACACCGATATCTCTGATATATATTGTTGCCTCCATACGCGCGTTCTACACGGTACACACTCCGTTTTCCGCTATATATTTGTACAATCAGAAAAATATTCCATTACTACTCTCACTCAGAATATGTAAAGTTTAAAAAGGTTAACTTTAAAAATTTGTGAAATGGGGCCACGTCTATAGAAATAAGGGCGCGATCTCTGAAAGTATCTACGAATTTATTTATTACACGTAAATTACTCATTTTCTTTAGGAGGAAGCAGGAAAGTTAAGAGGGTAACGTAAACGTTGCAATTAAACAACGAATTATTGATTATTGTTTAATAGACAATCATGTGTTTCTTATGAAAGTTTCTTGTTTAAATCAAAAAGATCTTAGAAGCCGAAACCGACCGTTGTCCTCCTCGCTAACTTCTTTACTTCAGCATTAAGTACCTTTGCATTAGCACGATAAGTCAGGAATAGGATGGCAGGCCGAAGGGGAGAAAGGGACGAGTGGGTGGCCCGTGGGCCGAGAGAAGATGTATTTTTTCACCCCTTTCTTGCAATAAATCTGCTCGCGGGGAATTAGTTTCGAGATAAAGTATAATATCGGGCCCCCGGTGGGTGACGTCAGAGGCTGCTCCCCAGTATTTATGGCCGCGATAGTGTCAGTCGTGTGCGCTCGCCGCCCGCTCTCTAGCAGCAGTAGGCACCCAACCGCCGTCGCCCCCCCCCCTGGTGCACCCTCCACCTCCTCCTCCTCCTCCTCTTCCACCTCCTCCTCTCTACGCCGCTGCCGGAAAACCGCCACCCGACGGACCCCTCCGTCTCCACCGCCCGCCATCCCGGGGGTAAATTATTGGAAAATAGTCGGCCGCTCTGAGATCCTCTTTCTAGCGTCGCGACGCCAGCACGGGCGCGATCCTTCTTCTGTTTTGTATTCCGCGGTACCTTCGGGTGCCCGTCTGATTTATGCCTCTTCTGCCACCGTTCGCTCGCTTCCCTCCTCCCCAACGTCCTCCTGGAAACCTCTCCCAACGCTCACCCCCCTGTTCCGGCGCGCGAGGGGGATGAATTTTGTCTCGCACGCTCCACACTTTATCTCGCAAACTTCCCATCCCTGTCCCACTTCTCCTCCTTCCAAACGGTGTATCGACTTTTTCGTATCCATGCCTTTGCGATATAGGTATTCGCGCAATGTACAATGTAGCTCGGAGTCTTTATTTCACGCGCCAAGGACCTCTGTGTTCACCACTTGAGGCGCTCTATGTGCCTTGATAATTTTCAGAAATAAATTGCGACGTCATTGCAAAAATGAAGCAATTGCTTGTCCTCAGGTTTCACTTGGACCATCTTTCCCCTGCTGCATTTATGTATCTTCAGTCGTAATTTTGTCGCGTCGCTTGTACGCACGACGTGGCTCGTCTAACAGATGGTCGCGCACTCGTATCAGGGCGTTCCCTCGGGAGATCTAACGAAATAATTGCGATGTCAACACCGCATGCGGGACCGCGGTCTCGCGGTGCAGCAGCTATGTTTACGTAGACAGTAGCGCGGCCTCGTCTCGGCTCTGCACTTGCCGAACAGATGGGCGACGGACATTTGATTCGGCCAATTGGCCCCGGCGGGTGGTCCTCCCCGCGACGGGGTGAAATCGATCCTTAATGCGCGCCACGGGAAGGCCGATCGCGCGGCTCCCTGACTCTTAACCGTAATCGCGCCGCGCCAACTACGCGATGGTTACGCACGTCGCGCGCACCGGCTGCGTGCTTTTCGGCCCATTGCCCCGTCACCCGCTGAATTTACGACCGTCGATCGCGCGCGGATACAGGTGGACGTGTGTCATCCATCGTAAAACGCGTCCAGATGAGTTCGGTCAGAGTTTCGTGACAGCCGATTGCGTTGATTTTTCTAATTCTAAAAAAGTATTTACAGAATTTTAGATTAGATGCTTTCTCTGAAGCGTGAGCATGTTTGAAGATACAGAAACAGAGACTTTCATTTTCGATCATCTTTAGTTTGCCGATTATGAAGGAAAGTAGAAAATCGTAGATAAGACTTTATTTAATTGAAGCACTGGCGAGACATCGCAACCTATTAAAATTGGTGTAGAAACTCTAGGAGCAATAAAAACCTCCGAAAAGTGTCGTTTGACGACAAGTGGACAAGTTAGACTTGCCATTCCGCACGATGGCAGATCTAATCTGCGTTGATCAGGTAGCCCGCATCGGCGCACCGATATTTCGAGTAACAAGAATTCCCGCGTCATAAATTCCGGCGTCTCGTTAATTAGCACGGTAGGAGGTCAATTAACGCCAAGTCAAAGTGCGCGATGCAAATTATCGGGCGATTACACGTGCCATTAGAGAGCTACGCTACCGCGAGTGCCAGCGGAACGAAGCCCCGGCCAAGGGAGAGGAGAGAAACGAAGATAGGCAAGGGGGTAAGAGAGTGAGAATATCGGCGGAAAGGGAAGAGGGGGAGAGGAGGTCGATGTGCAATCGTCTAATTTACGCAAATTGCAAATCCGGCCTGGCCGATGCCGCGCGGCCGCATAATGTCGAGCCAATCCTGGTGCTGGCGCGGGCGCAAACTAACTAAGATCTAATAAAGCGACAAATCAGCCTAACGAGCGACACGCGGACCCTCGGAAATGCCGCTTAATGCGGCGTGCTTCGTACGTTGCATTAACGACGGCAGTAACGGCTTTCCTATATATGCCGCGAACATTCCTAGACACAGGACGCGTGTGATTCTCCTTATCTCCATTAAGAGTATTTAGGGTATGTTTGCCCCTCAGAGATTCGCCAATAGCTTGCGGATTTCTTCGCTTACCTTTTTCAATGAAAGGCGACGGTGTAACAGACGCATACCTATACACTATAAGTTCTAAATATGTAACATTTGTAAAGTCGATACTCGAATCTATCGAAGTTTATTGTTGTCACTTTTCCGCGATGCCGATTGGTTCTCTCGCTGCGCTTACTTCATTTGCAGCTGTCATCGTATATTTTGATAGTTGTGTGTATCAAGAAATTAATAGTGTAATAGTAAATAGCATAATGTTAAAGCTAAATAGCGCGCGCTTCGCGCGCGTCTGTGGTGTCTAGTATATTGAAATTTTAATTCAAGAAATACACGGAGAAAATTTTATAGTAAATATTACTATGGTGTCGCACTAGCTGCGGACCATCAAGACGCACAAGTTTAAATGCTATAGTCTATAATTATACCATTGAATGCTATGATCGTAGCATTAAATGCTATATGAACATAGTAATTTTACTATAAGACTATAGCATTTAAACTTGTGCGTCTTGATGGTCCGCAGTTGGTGCGACAGCATAGTAAAATTTAATATAAAATTTTCTCCGTGTATATATATCAACGAAAGATTCGCGATAATTTTACTCGCGATAAGAAACCTTGAGTATGTGAAAATAGACGCGCGCATTCTGTTAAAGATAATATTTCACGCGATATCGTATCGTTATGTCTCCTGGCCTTTCATTATCAGTCAATCTCGTCGAAAATTATGTCGCCGATGTGTCACGGGACGAGCGAGCGAGTATTGAATTCAATAACGGCGGATAACATCGAGAAAGAGACATAGGCGTCCGACGAGCGGACGATACGGCTCCGTTCGTAATGACGTAGAGAGTGGCACTCGCCACTATCTGCGGTCCGGCGCAAAGCGATGGCCGAAATTAATTTTGGGCTTGACGTACGGCGCCTCATAATATTGTCTCATAACTCTCCGTCGCAATGGGGCTTATCTCGCGCGCAGTGGCGTTTCAATTAGCCGCACGGCGGCGGGCCCGCGTCCGAAAGTCTTATCCTTCGTGTTGCATAATGCACGCATAAATACGCCGTTCGCCAATTAATTTTCACCATCGCGTGGATTCCTGCGAGATCCATCCTCCGCGTTCACGTCACGGATTTCGAAATTCACGTTCTATCGCACGGAGTGGATCTTATCAGCGGGCCGGTGTGTCGTAATGAACGCTTCGTTTCAACGGCATCCCCGCCACCGGTTTTACCATCAGCATCCCGGAATCTCCGTGAACGAAATCGTCGCGCTCGTTTATCTGCGTCAGCGAATTCTTGTCCTATCCACAAAACCGCATCGAACAAGATCTCTAGTTTAAGTCATGCGAAATTTGCAATAAGTATCGAACACTTGTTGCGAGAGAAAGGATTTTACACACGTAATCTTGGTGTCTACTGCGTAGACACTAACTTTCAGGACATCAATATGCGATACGCGATTCAAGAAAAAGAATTGAGAAATTTAACGGTGTAGAGTACATATTTAAGTCTTATTAATAGATTGATTGAAATCGTTTTATCTGCGTGGAAGACATTTACATATTCCAGACACTTTGCTTTTTTAAATTAGCATTACATAATCGTACATTTATTGATTTTCGTTTTATCAAAGTTGTAGATGGAATTATATTTTACAAGAAATCTTTAATTTATAAGAATTAGGTTTCAAGAAACTTTTGACAAAGTTGGTCCTAGTTTGAGCTACGCGACGCTTAATCAATTGAAATATCTATCTGGGTGATTCTAACCAATCCGTGTATTTCTGATAATAGAATAGCGAACTCTCTTGGATAGAAACGTCATCACGTTTCGTGACCTGACAATGAGAAAAGTTCGAAAGTTGTTCGCAGGTCCGCGGTGAAAAGGCGCTACTCGACGACGTGCTGTGAAACTCGAGTTACCTTTTTCACCCTCGTTGCCCTCGAGTGGCGGTACCTTAAGAAGGACTAAGATCTGCCCTATCGACATCTATATACGACCGAGAGGGCTAAAGCATCTAATGCGGGCCACTTCTTAAACAATCGCCATCGACGAGTATGCACTGCCTCGTATTATCGTTTACGCAAAGGCCACGCGCGCACGAGTGATCAATAGAGCATCAGCCAACTTTGTTTAGTGCGGGGGAATTAACGTACTCGACATTTCGGGATCAGGAAGCTAATAGCCTCGGGGGAATAAATAGTTAAGATTTCTTTGCACCCCCTCTTCTGCGTCGATCTTGAAAAGTACATAAATTCTAAAACTGGAATTAATAGACTCGCGTGTAAATTCATGCGTGATGCAACAAACGCAAACTAAAATATTTCCCATTGTCTCTCTTCAGCGTTTCAGTTTTATGATCTATAATTTATCAGAAAAAATGCTTTTTGGATGAATAGGCGGTCGAAATACGTGTGAGTAGAAAGCGATTCCTACGCTCTTGGGCATGATTCCGCAAAACGTTGGATCGCGGAAGGAGGGTGGAAAAATAGTAGGATGAGGACGGACACAAATCCCTTTCGAGGTAGGTTATTTTCATGGACTTCGACTTTTCGGCTGCGTGCTAACGGGAAACGGGTCACGCCTCCTCGTTATCGAACACGAGCTCCTTGTCTAGACTCTATTTTACGACTGTCTAATATATGGTTGTCATTGTTGCACATGCTATTCTATCTGGAGCAGAAGATTTTCTGTTCTCGCCCACTGTTGGACACTCGTTTTTTACAAAATAAATTCTAAAAAACTTCAGATAACTACCGTCAAATGGAATATATTAAATACGAAAATATAAACGAAATATAAAAATTACATATATATTTTAATAATATATTAAATAATTCTCTAATTAAAATTGATATACTTTCCAATAATATAAAGAATGATCGAATTAACTGCATTATTAATCTCTGCTATATAGTCTGACTATAGTTAGGATGCAATCCGTCAGAATTAACGCGGAAAGCGTCTCGGGCGAGTGTGTAATTAGAAGCATGAACCGGTCTGATTTTTCGGCATGAACGAACGAGAAATATTGAGTTGTAATGATAGAAATTAGGGTGGATTTCCGGGGAGTTTCTCGGGTATCCGAGTTGTTAGAACGGGGAATGCACCATCGGATAGCTGCAAATAGTTCAAAGCTTGGAAAATCTCCGACCAACCAATAATGACAATACTGTCCTAGAACCTGAAAAGACATTAATAATGATTTATGGTTTACAAATAGGCAAAAATTAAATTCTTTGCGAAATTATTAATCATAATAATTTCCAAGTTTCTATAACTATAAACGGATTTTAATGATGTTGCCTAATAAAGATTATCGTAACAATTATTTATATTTTATCAAGAGTTTTATTTTATTATCTTACACATTGTTCTCGAAAAGGGTCACTAATTTTCCTTTAAATTTTGTACTAATTATTCGATCATGCATATTTAAAAAAAATCGTAATCGATCATATTTATATTGAAGAACAGAAAGAATTATAAAAATGCAGAATGACCTGACTGAAAAGATATGTCTCGAAAATTCCGATCCTCTTCGTCAACCCCCTCGAGTGCAAGAAAGGAGTTCGGTGATGAGGGGCTAAGAAGGGGGCTTAGATGCTTTTTATATTCTACGGGGGTTGGTACCGTCCCATAAATCAGGCACGGGCGACCATAAAACCGTGGTATTCGCGCCAAGGGTATGCGGGAGTATATCTCGCTGCCATGCCGTCTTCTAGGAGTGTCTCTGACGCAGGCGGGGTGCCTGGCGCCCCCTTCACTTTCCTCTTTTAGGTGGCTACGAGACGAACAATAGGATACGTAAGACATTGCGACATTTTCGTGAATTTCAAAAAAACATATAAGAGTGTAAAGGAAAGCGAGATTGTTTTGGGTACCTGTAGGTATTTTTAAGCCGGGTACACACCTCACCTGTGAAACTTTTGAAATTAGGTATTAGGGCCAAAGTAGCAAATCGGGTAAAGCAGATGACAGGAGGGTTTCTATAGAAATTAAGGTTTTTAGCTAAGAGGCTCACTGCTAACTGGACCTTAATGCTAACAACAAAAAGAGGCGAGACGCCTGATCCCCGTGTCTAGTTCAACTAACAAAATCAACTGAAATTTCTCGCAATATTTTTAACGCAAACTACGTTTTAACGTAACGCAATGATGCGATTAGAAATATATCACATTACTAAAATCATATTACTAAAAAACCTTTGGTCACGCATATCCCTCTTCTTGTTCCTGAAATATCCATAGACGTAGATCTTTAAATACGTGTAGCGCCGCATAAAAACATGTTGACAGTTTGGTATAAATTCAAACATAGCGATTATAATAATAATAATACATCTAATATATTTTACTGCTGATTTTTAGACACTAAAATTTTCAAAGTCCAATTAAGATCGAATAAATAATAAAGCTGCACCATTAAGTATAGTAACAATAAAATATGTTTGAAAAAATCGAGATATGCAGAGAGAAGAAAATAATTTTGGGAAAAACAGTGATTTTTTGTATTCTTTATTATTTTCTATACAATTATTCTCAACTGAAGAATACAATCATTTAAATCATCTTATATTTATTTTTAATAACAACTATATAAAACAACTAATATAAAATGCGAATAGAATGAAATAATAAAATAAATATCGATTCTCTCGCGTGTTATTTGCAAAAAGTGAAAAGAAGCAGCAGCGAGAGCAAGGAGAAAGAGAGAAAGAGGGTGAGTGAACGAGTGACCACGCCTCAAGCCGAAGATAAGGCAACGTGCGCATCGATAAACTTCAATTTTGAACAAACGAGGAAAGAACCGGGCCGGATGTATCCTCGACACGCCCCGACACGATGTAAAACCACGATGTAGTGGCTCTTATCTGCGGCCGGGACCAGCAACGAGATAAGTGGCCGTTTAGGCCATCTCCTTCAGTTACGGGAGGAGAGGGGGCAGGGCTCGACTCTATCCGCCGACGAGGCAGATAATCGTGTTCGTTCAACGCGCCGCGCGCGTTCCTCCGGGAAAGAGCTGCCCGGAAATCTACTTTCGCATCGACTATCATATGGCACGCTTCGTGTCCGCTACCTGTTTACACATCGGCGGCATACCCCATTTAATTTACAAACGGTAATTGCGTAATTGTGCTCGGCCCCCTCCCTGCCCTCCTCTCTCTCTCTCTCTCTCTCTCTCTCTCTCTCTCATGTTGTTTGCAACTATTGTAATCCTTCGTAACAATGGGCGGTTGTCGCGTTCCAACAAACGGCGAGCGTAGACGCAGATCGTGTTCCGAGATACACGCGTTCGAACAGAATTCTAACTCCGAGAAAGACGAGAATCATAAGATATTTGCGCATTCAGATTATATTAATGAATAATCAAAATATATTCTCCAATTTATTTAGCGTTAATGAATAACAATCGGCAGCAATCTTATTTTATTTTGAAGTAAAACTCCCGCTTTATTCATAACATGCTCAACATGGTTGTTCAAAATTCAGGAGATCACTTATTATTTAATTTACTTTTACAAATGAGTCATTTAAAAACAGGACAAAGATGTACTAACGAGATATTCATTATTCATTCGTCCGAATTAAAGATTTATGCATGATGTAAGAAAACATGCGCTGTACCATTGCGCATAATGGTGATTTTGAGGGCTACCTGTTATTCGTCAACTGCGTAACCTTGGAAATGGCAATATAGAGGCAATCTCTGATTAGTCAACCACTGGGAATGGTATACCTTGGTTTTTTACATAATAGATTTATGATTGAGACTCGTTTGTCACCAAGCAGTAAAATGACACAATTCCGTCTAAGAATTTGTGACGGCGCGGCGTCACCCGGACTCGTCCGTAAAATAGAGCGGCGACTAGAGAGACTAGACTGATTGTGAGATGAGGCATGCGTTTGGGATTTAAAAATATCACCGTGTCGGATCGCGAACAGACTAACGCGTGACGTCTCCACACCATTATGGGGCATTTCTCGAGCCTTTTATACCGTCGACGTGTCGTGGATAATTTTTTTTGCGATATTTTTTTGTCCCCGTCTGGAAGTGTCGCGCATCACATCGATATTTTTTTACCGAATGTTTGTAAATTAATAGCAAAGTTACAATTATATTGTACGTATAACTTGAACGTGTTACAAACAGTTTTATGAGTTACAAGTTGTATTTCTCTATTAAAGAAATCGGCGGAGAAAGGCGATTAAAACTATACAATTCACTCAAAATCACGCAACTTTATTCTTCTCAGATAAAAATCTGAAACTAAATAATCATAATACATTAATTTACACAAATATATTTTTTCAACAAAAAACGTAAATATATTTCATTCTTCAAATAAACGTTACGTTTAATAATTTTTAAATGCAACAATTATTTTAATTATTATTAGAAAAGGGGAGTAAAATAATTTAACGTATATAACAGTAAAGTTTGTTGTTCGCAACATACATTCATATATACATGTATCAATCAAATCGTAATATAATCGGTTTAATATTTAAGTAATATTTCCATTCTAAAATATATTCAATCGAATTAATTATTATCTCAGATACGACTCTATATGTAATGATTCGATAAAACAAAACGCAAAATATGTGCAATAGTAGCTCAGGTAATTAAAAATGTAGGAAACAAAATTATTCAGGGCACATTTATTTTACAATTTATTAAATAAATTTAAAGCGATGACAAATCGGCGATAACAATGTATAAACAATATAATTTCGGCACGTGCGCTTGTGCGTTGACATGCAGCTAAACCAACGTCGAATCTTGCTAACCTACGAGATTATGTTCTTACTGTCCCTTTTTAAAGAAAGTGACCATTGTTACAGGCGTCACGCCTCTCGGCGACGCCAACACTGACCAACACTAGTGTCGCCGATTTCTGACCACCACTACAATATAATTATCTAGAGGCAGTTCCTTGACCTCAAGACCTCAGGTCAGCTTAAACTCGAAGTTGTTGATTGCTTGTACCTAAACTGCATTATCTTTTCTAACATAATGCGAAAGAAGAAAAGGACTGTCGTCCACTAATCTCGCATATCCTTACAAGTCCTCTTTTTCAATTAACCCTTTCATATTTATATACGTGCGATTAAAAGCAAATATCCGAGTCGCATAGAATGTATGGCGCGTCCACGAAGATATGCTTTATCATCATCTATTTAGCGTCCATTTAGGACGATGAGTCCGCAGCGATCGAACATAGGTTGGACAATGTTTCTCGAGCCTATAGCGCTCCCTGTCATTGATGTCGAACGAAAGGCATTTCGCGAAGTGGTTTGTCACCGATCAGCGGTCGGACTGTCGGAGCAACGAGAAGGCGCAGCAGCAGCAGCGACGAAGCAAAGGTAGTAGTAAGAGTAGCAACGGAGAATGTGCCGTTTCTTATCACAGTGGCATCGACAACCGTGAAAGATCTCTTTTCCAAGGTGGATAGACCTCTCCTTCTTTCTCTCTTCCTTTCTTCCACTCCTCTCCTTTCTTTTCTTCATCGTGTCCCGTCGCCCACCCCTTACCCCCACTAGGATCTATCTCTCCTCCAAATAGGTCTTGTAGTACTTAGGGTTCATCAAGATAACTCCCCGGCCTGGCTTTGTGTCTCTTCCAAGAGAACGCTGCAAGCAGTGGTGGAGGTGGATCGAGAGCAGTGGGACGGAAGGGCGGGGTAGGTAGTAGGACATATTGTACGGATGCTGCGCGTGGTTTATGTTTTGGTCTCTTGGAGATGCGAGAAGCGAGAGGGAGCACCAAGGAGCTCTCTCTCTCCTTTCCTCTCTCTCTCGCCGCGCCGTGACACACTGGATAAGTGCAAGGAACGCATTGTAGAAACTTCGCGGATCGTTGATCCACGCCCGAAACCTGTCAGGGCGACACTGCTCTTCCACTGCCCTTCGCCCCCGTCTCTTCTTCAATATACACGCGCGCACACGTTTGCCGGTGAAACTGTTCCATTGTCGCGCGAGATGCTCCTGATAAGTTAAAGTGGTGACCGTACGTGAGATGATCCGTTAACAATGTAAATATTTTCACTACATGTTTGTGGAAGATTCCCGCAGAGCGAACTAAAATTGTCCCATTTGCATCGAAAGTACAAAAAGGCAGGATCATGGATCATATTGAATAAAAAATACGATTTATATTAAAAATTTTATAAATTTAGAACAAATCTTCCTATCACTTCGAGTACTTCTCCTGATATTCGCTTTGCCGAAATTTTGAAGGCTCCTCCGTTTTGCGTTACGAACGGGAAAGCGAAATAAAGCATTATGTACAACAAATTACGGCGGACAGCGCGCTCTTCATTACACAGGCAAAGAGGTAACTCATTAACTCTCACGAGCTCTTTGGCGAAGTACGTAGGTATACATACAAAGTAATGATAATCCGGAACATCTTCGCTTCGGGCGTATCACTTCAGCCTTTCGAGAAAAAATAAATTACTCTCGAACAAGATTCCACTCGGAAAAAAAAACAAAAAACAGTTGTGTGTGTGTGTGTGTGTGTGTGTGTGCGAGGGAGAGAAAGAGAGAGAGACGCAAAGCGTGCTAAACTTTCGGCTGTAGAAAACGCATCGTCGTCGTGTCGGTGCATTAACGTAATCACAGAGATGCCAGGTGCTGCTCTGCCTCCCTCATCTCTCCCCTTCGTTTTTTTTACTATCTCTCTTAAACCGTCCGTTTTCCGGATGGACCCCGCGCGCTATATGGTCCGTCCAACGCGTTCAACACGTTCCTGACACGCGTCTGTGCGTAATTAAAACAAAGCAACTAGAAAAAAATCCTACCGTCGCCTCTCGACGACCCGGGCATGGTGCGCCATGCCCGGACCATCAATATGGAAAGCGAGCGACCGTGCTTAAGTGGCTCTGTGACTCTGCAAGAATTCAATTTTTATAGCCCGAAAAAATACACGTCCGTCGGTCGGTTGACCGGCAACGATACATGCGGCCGATCCCCTTTATCGCCGATTATCGAGCCGATCATCGAGCGCCGTACGTTATCGCCGTCTGACGGATCGACGATCTGACACAATCGTCGCGATAGGTTTGATAGAAATAGAATATAGAACACACAAACGCAGTATCGTTTATCTTCTGTTACAGGTATGTCCGAAAGATGCTTATACATATGTATATTGACTCTAGTTAGATATCGATTATCGTTACGTGAAAGATATATTAATAGTTCTCAAATTTAATTGTTTCTAAATTCTGGGATGCCAATGGATATTATCTGTGATTTCGGTGCAGCTTTTAATTAGTTTCTTTTATCTTTCCTCGTATAGCATACTCTTATTTGCAATCGTTAACAATAAAGTTATATTGTGTATTGTTTATTTTTATGACATACATTTGCGACTATATAAATTTTTTATACGTACATATATATATAATAAAAGAGGAGTGTGAGGAAAAGATTGTTCGCAAAAAAATTAGTAATTCCACGCGAAATCGAGTTTCTCCCGAATAAAGTCTACATTCTTAGCCCGGAGGAAAGAGCGGTCACGAGATAAGAATTTATCAAGGCCGTTGGAATTAATCTGGCATTAATTCTAATCGCCCCGGCGATTTATTAGGAGACGGTAAATCTGCCAGGAACTTCTAAAGAAGTAGGAAAGTTCCCTCGCCGCCGAGCGAAGTCGTAAGGAACTTCGGGGCCGAAGGAGAGCAGGGTGAGCAGGGTCCGATTTTGGCTTCTTTAATTAACTGCCCTCGAATCACGAAATCCTCGTAAAATTTATGTCTATTCGTCCCTTAGCCGTGATAAATATACTCAACGTCATTCATGCGGAAAGTCCCTGTCGCCAAGCCGCGCGATATATCCGCCGTTAGAGAAAAAATACGCGGTTAATGTGACGACGCTGCCCGTACAACTATTCTAAATCAACGTCATTAGGGAAACATGTTGTTAGCGAAATGACGTGTCATATCTACATACACTTGTCATAGTTTCTCGGCCGTTAGTGATTCGTCGAACATATTTAACCTGTTTGCTTCTCCGAACTGATAAGCATCGTAACGATCGTGGCATTAGCCTTGAGGCTAATGGATGCATTTAACAAAAATACGGAACGCAATTAAGGAGGCTGCAGCTTGTTAATTATGCCGTCTCTTTCACTTCGTAATTCTCACTGAGTGAAAATATAAAGTGGATATTCTATTGCACAGTCTCTCGATGAGTTTTTCTGCTCTCTCATGCGCCACTATGTCTGTCACAGATTATACTGCATTACATCATTTACAGAGCTGCCTGTCTAGGTGTTTCTCGTTTTACATTTCTCCCATATTCGATTATGTAAGCGTCGATGTTTACGAATTAGACAGCTCTAGAAAACAGTTTTACAAAAGATTCAGAGAAAGGTTTCATAACGAGAATATCTGAAACAATTTGAGACAGTTATTCTATATCACAAATTTCTTTTGTACGTGAAGTAAAGTTTTAGAAGTAAAAGTTTTAAAACAAAATAAAACAGCATTTTACAAAATAAATCAATACTTTTAAGTTAGGAAAAGATTCAGAGAATCTTTGTAAATTCTTGTCTGATAGACATTTATGTTTAACGTGTTTATACGAAATTAACGGGAAAAGAGGGCTTAAAATATTATCTGTCTCTTGAAAATTTATTTTTATGATACCATCGCTAACAGCAAACGGTTAAATACCTGTGCAATTTTGCTGTCATCGGGTAATGTTGAGTCATTAACAACAGTCATTAGCACACTCTTCTGCAGTACTTCGCGTACAGGTGATGTTTAAAGTGCTAATCAATCTACTTCCGCGTTATTAAGTACAAATTCGTAATATTGAAGCTGGCCAGAAGAAGAAGATTTTTACTTAAATCAGTTTCAGTACGTATTTAAGACATAAATCGCGAACGAACTGGAAGTAAAATCAATTATTTTCTTTTCTGCATGGCATATATTAATCAATGCCAGCGTCTAAAGGACATGCGGCAATCATAGGGAGCAAGTCGACAACTCTCCAAATCGACCACGTTCACGGACAAGACAGGACTCAAAATAACAAAATTAGAACCTGTAACACGCAGTTATCTTTAAGTTCACGCGGAATCTTCAAATAATCTGACAGCTTCATCCATTATTCACAAGTTTCGAAAGCAAAATTTTACCGAGAACGCGTCTACGCTTCCAAGGCGGACGACAAACCGCGGCAACAAAAGGAAATCCGAAGAAAAAGTTATTATCGGCGCGAATTTGACTTTTGGGAGGGCGGCCAGCGTTGTCGAAAAAAAAAAAGGAAACGGCATTCCGCATTATCTGAAAGGAGACCCTGGAGAACTGCTACTCCAGTCTCCTTTGGTGTGCTTTTTTTCCCCTCTTCTCTATTCTCTCTATTTTCGCCGCTTCCTACCCTCCTTCCACCCTCATACAAACCTGTTCACTTACTTTTCTAAACGCGAGTCTTTTATCCGAAGTCCCTTATCGCCGGTTACGCCGGTCAATGAAGGAGGGATTGTGATTTTCTGCATGAAGGAAGTTACATGAAAAATATATAGCTACATGCAGCCGCGGCGCATATGTTATATTATAACCATATTATAATTTATTATTTTAACATATTATATTAATTCGCTAATTTAACGTTAATGACATTTAAAAGTCGCGTGTCGATTTTTATGTAGAAAACGCTTTTATTCTTTTTATCTAAAAAATTGTATTCGTATATGTAGAACTCGATATGCATTTCGCATAACGACTGCGAAATCTTATGAAAATATCTTAACTATAATCTGCAAATATACATATATATAATAATTTCTTGGATAAAATAATTTCCAACGAAATTCTTTCAACCGCTATTCGCTTGCTTTGATAACTATATATTGTATAGTTTATTGATGTCTATCGTTTCTCTCTCCGCAACAGTATCGCCATGAAAGTATCGACGTTTCCGAAAGACGTTTCCGCAACGGGAGAGGGCCAGAGAAAACAAAAGAGCTTTCCTTCTTTCCGGCCGTACTCGTCGCACGTATTTTCAGCGGAGAATAATAAATCGGCGCCGAGTATCCGAGGCACCGATATCGCGGTCGTTCAAAAACTCACGTAGTTATGTAATTTATGACTATTTTTCGACGTCCTCTCCAGTCCGGTCGCGAATAAAAATCAGGGCAGAAAAATATCTGCGTAAAGCATCGACCAATCGTGCATTATGGTAGGACACCAGTAGGGATAGATCGCCGGGAGACATTCCGGAAAATCGAAAGCTTATTAGCCAGTGGGAAACTCTTGACTCGAAAGATGATCGAGACTTTATCGTCCTAACTCCTATATCAATTGTTTTTTTTTTTTTTTAATTAACTCTGCTATTATTACTTGTTCTTATTTTAATCTTAAATTAATTAAAAAATGAAGTTTAAGATGAAATATAATACGAATCTGCTAAAATATAATTAAATATAAGTAAATAACTTCGAAAAAGCGTTGTTATTTTTATAATTTACATTAATTTATTAAGAATAAAAAATAATATTTTATGCCCCAAAAGAAAAGTGATTAATTTTTTATTTTTATG
Source organism: Temnothorax longispinosus (assembly GCF_030848805.1). Lineage (NCBI taxonomy): Eukaryota > Metazoa > Arthropoda > Insecta > Hymenoptera > Formicidae > Temnothorax > Temnothorax longispinosus. Next base: position 3,880,738 of record NC_092364.1, on the reverse strand, counting down.
ATATCATTATTTCTATTTTTGTTTAAATGTAAGTTAATTATTACGCTCAGATAGAAACAAATATATAAATTAATATGTGACTAAATGGTTTTTTTAATTTGAAAAAAAATTTGAAATTTCATAACTTTATTCTCATTATCGTTAATTATATCTCGAAATTCACTCGCACCAATCATTATTTATAAATTGATCTTTCTATTCTGTTCATTATCCATTATGTCGCGTTCTTCAAACATAACAAAGCGTGTTTTAAAGCTCTTTATTATATGCCGGAGAATACGGAAATTGCAGATATATTTCCAGTTGGTCATTTTATTAAAAGATTATATATGTGTACATAATTTTAATTTCTTAGATTTGGGGTAAGCGTTATTGTTCATGTGGACATGTTTATGGGTGATATTTGTATAGTTATTTTAAAATACGCCATATACAATACGATTCATCTGTGTATCTATCATAAAAAAATATATGTTAATATATTAATAATCAACATTTTTCCAATCTATCAATCTTTCTAGCGAAATCTTATTCTATTTTCCGATAAACCGTGTATAGCATTTATAATTTTTTACGTTATTATTATATATGTAGAATATTTATGTTATTCTACTCTTAAGTTCCTTAACAAGCAAGTTAAAGTAGATAGGAAAGGATTATTATGGATCAAGCTATTACTTTTTATATAATTATCAAATTATTCTTTGTTTGGAACATTACCGAAGATGAAACGCAATAAGCCGGCAATTCACGGGACAAGGGGGGGAAGGGAAAGAGGTAGGAAAAACAGCGATGTCAAAGAAGAAGTGAACGAGATCGGTAACGAGGAGACACGCGAATGGACACGGTAGCTCTGCGTATAGCGCGCGATGGAACAGAGATCGGTTGTTAAAAGAGAGGTGGCAAGGTGAGGGAGCGAGAGGGCAACGGCGGCGGGAGATAGAAAAAGAGGAGCGCGCGGAACTCGGGAAGGAACGCGAGTCGACGGAGTGCGCGGAAGGAGAGAGAAAGAGAGAGACGGAGAAACAAGAGCGGTAAAAATGAATCGATAGGCGGAGTTTTTCATGACGCGCCGCTAGAGGCGCTCCAGGTGGGGAGCGCAATAGGCGGAGTCAAGCTGATTTAGGGCCGCCATTTTGTGACAATGGACGAGAGGGGGTATGCCTATCTGATTGGCTGATCTACGGACTTCTCTCGTCCTGGACAAGCTTCTACAGATTGTTCGGTTGTACACACCGCCGGGTACTCCAGCCACCCGGCAACCCGGCAACGCTGCCACCCCACACCGTAGCTTCTCCTACCCCGTTGCCGACGCTGATGTGCTCTCTCTTCCCTCCTCCCCCCCCTCTCCGCTGTATCATCGTGCGCATACTCGTACATACGTACGTGCGTACATACACGGAGGAAACGCCAAGTCCCGATCGCGTAGCGGAGGAATCCTCGCGAAAAATTGCAAGCGTTTCGTATACAGCTCGCTCGCGCGCGCGCTTTTATCTGCCATCAGAAAATGTTGATTGCAATATTTCACTTCCGCTTAATCGAACGTGCCTGTCTCTCTCTCTCCCTTGTTCTTTTGGACGAACGTCGTCCAGACGGACACTATCGCGTGATCTTCAGCTAGGATTTTTAATTTGACAGAAACAGAAGAAGAAAACGCGCGAAGACGCTTTCAAGTGTCGATTATGCAACAGTCTCCTCGATGGTAGATTGATTAGATTCACTGGTTAGCAATCGCGAAGAATCTACATGACTCTTGCCTCACGACATTGCATTCTTGCGAAAAGTTAAGTATATGTGCCAAGAGTACTTTGTCGATTAAAACGCATTTTCCGAACCGGGTACGACTTGTTTTTGTTCAAGAGATTAGGATTCGAAGGATTTAAATTTATTTTAAATTTTTAAATTTGTCTAATATTAATTTTTTTGTTATCTTATATAGGAATTTTATTTTGACTGTTACGTGATTCAGTTGTAATAATAATAACTAATAATTGTGTGTGTCTTCGTCACAATTACATAATTTATCCAATTTTTATTTTAAGAAATGCATAAATTTTTTATTAAATCTTGTTCTATGAAGTCTGCTATTACATTCCTTATAAGATATAAGAAATTAATATTTACACTGTAAAAAATTTAATGTCCCAGAAAGTCCACTCTAAATTTTGTGTTAAAATAACTCATGCATTGTGTTATTTTAACACAAAATTTAGAGTGGACTTTCTGGGACATTAAATTTTTTACTGTGTATATGCAATATAAATACAAATGACGCCATTTTATTAATCTTCATAATTTAGAATTTAATAGCAGGGGTCACAAAAACAACTCCGAATTTTCGAACACGTATCGTGTATCAAAACGATTATGTATCTGTAACATATCATCGCGGAAAAGCTTGAAGCCGCACAAAACACACCTAACGTCGAGCATGCGATGTAAACAAGAAGATTGCCGGTATCCGGCTACAATTAGCGTAGAAGCGATGCGAGAACAGCGGGCGCAGGCCAGAAAGTCTCGGCCGCGCTATCGGATCGCACGACCTGGGGCAACCTGTAACACGGTAGATTGTCGTTGTCGTCGTCGTCGTCGTCATCGTGGTCGTCGTCGCATCTTGCTCGGATTTCAGACTTCGGATTTCGGAGGGCGTGTGTATCTTAATCGCGGTATCTCATCTAGATAGGCCGCCGGCATCAAGATCGACGGGGCCCGCTCGCTCTTTCGCGCGCGCGAGTTACGTGTCGTGTATATGCAATGTACACACGCGCGGCATATGCATGTGTGTATACGTTTCGTGCGTGTATTGTGCGTATATATACGCGAATGTGTATGTATCTAGCCGGTAATCTTCGCACGTGGGGCACGTGGCTCGCGCCGTTCGGGCTCTCGTTTTCCTCGATCCGATCTAAATTCGGATCCGGTCGATCGCGTGGAGAAGGCGCGCGTCTCTCTTTCATCACGGGAACCACACCGGGATTCCCAGCCACCTCGCGCGCCGATCCGACGGAATTATTCAGCATCCCGCCGGCTCGTGCTGCGATCTAGATAACCGCGTTTTACGCGATCGGCCCGATTCCCTTTCCGTCGAAAAGTGCGTAAACAAGCTGAGTTTGGTCCCAACTGATCAAGGCATCTCCAGAATGAATTATTTTTTTTTTTATATTCGAGTTAACTTTCTTCTCTCTGCTTTTTTATTTATGGATTAATTTATTTTTAATTTTTACTTAATAAGAATATTTAAAGACAATAAGATCTCGAATAATAAACACGAAATTTAAATTGTAATTTAAAGATATTTATATTAAGCCACTCTATGGAATTTGATTTTGTATCAACTGGTCAACCAATTCAAAAAGTTCTCATTGCGGAGGAAGATTAAAAAAATTATCCGCGATAATTTCATTCATCATTGCACTACGATGATACGTTAGATTTTCGATTGGCCGGCGCGTTGATAAATTGCCAACGTAAATAGCATCACTCGCGCTGCAGCTCGCTGCAATATATTCAAAGTAGACTATAGAAATGTATCGTGCATGTGCGTCCTGATGGAACGATTTGGCACTGTTGAGCCGCGGTATCTGCCAATCGGTGAGGACTGCATTAAATCCGCCTGGGAACATTGAATTTTCCACTCGCGCGCGGGCGCGGGCGTCCCGCTGTGAACGTTCCGAATCGCATTCCGAACACTCTTCGCTCCGATATACTGTTGCTAGGTAGGACCAGCTATTTCCCGACTCGTAAATTATTTCCGTTAAAAGGCGAGCGAATCACTTATCTGCATGTGTGTGCGTGTACATTTCTCATTTATGAATTGACTTCAATATAGTCAGGATAAGTTGTACGACTCGTCTGTGCATTTTTTTCTCGACCGAAGGCATTCTCAAGAAATACTGACGCCGTAGACCCGATTTGCTCCTTCGTAAACCGGTACGGACAAGATAAATGACCGAAGTGGGCTCGATGCTCGAAAGAAATTACGCCTAAGCTAAGCGGGCACCGCCTTCTCTCATGAATATTCAGCTGACCAATAGAAATCCGTCCCACGACGACACAGCCTAAAAATTTCAATAATATATCATCGATCGTGTCGGGCATACCGCGTCTCCATCTACCTCATCCTCTCATTCTTGAGGTACGGACTCCGTATCCATTATTACCGTTATACCACGCTACTAATTTTATGAAAGCGCGAGGCACTTGTCCTCTTCCATCGTTTCTCTCGCATATTCTTGTCAACGGCGTTGACAGCGGCGGCAATAACATCGTCGCTGGAGGAGCGGTAGGTACGGCCATGGGCATAAGTGCATACGGGTGAACAACAGAGTGCACTTCTCCGTCGGAGCAGTGGGAGGGAGAGGGCAGTTACGCCCCTCCGGTAGGTTGGGCTCCGGCTGGGGGGGCGGCGCTAAGACTGACCGAACGGCGCCGAACGCTGACGAACGTTGCCGAGCGCGCGGGAACGTGGGGGCTCGTGCGGCGCAGTGTTTTCATGCGCTTAGTTTCGCGCCGGGTGCCACGACAGTCGCATCGAGTTGAGTTCGCGCGCGCGTGCGTGCGTTTTTTGGGGGAAAAAAAAAGGAGAGGAAACCTGCGAGAGACTCTACAGCCGCACCTTATCTGCTCGATAAGACGAACCGCGACGAGAAGACGAGGGAAAGAGGATGGACTAGGGGCGAATTTTGTGACGGAAGAAGGCAGAGTGCGACGACAGTTCGCGCGCCAAAGTTCTACCTCGCAACGTGACGGGAACGGTCGTCGGGCTCCTCGTATATCGGGATCTTCGTTCTCCCGAGAGACGTCCGCGGGCAGACGGAGAAACGGAAAGAGAGGAAAAGCAGACGGAAGGTCGATCGATCATCCGATCAATCTGCTTGTACGCCTGCCCCCTCTCCCTCCACCCACCCACTTCACTCACTCGCTCATCCGCCCGACGAGCAGAACTCCACGAACGCTACAATGTGCTGTGTGTGTGATGTACGGTGCAGTGTGTTGGTGCTAACTTAGTGATAACGATATCCCCTCCCCCGCCGCGTCTATCATCCGCGGAACCTACAACAAAACTAGTCGTCCTGTTATCTCGTCCGGGGATTGCCGCCGGGAGATAAGGTAAGAGCAGACAGCGTCGACGATCGTATATAGTTGCTTGATTATCCGCGTTGATTGTTTCGCGACGGGGGGGCACCGCACCGCGGCAACAGCATAGCCCAGCAGCGCCGCGCAAATAGGCATCTCGCGATTACTTGCTGGCTTGGGCCTTTATCCGAATCCACCCTGCCGAGTCGCTTTTCCAATCTTTGGCGCAAGCCGCGTTCGTCACAATAATACGTAAGTTAAGACTTACCGCAGCGCGCGAATAGTAAACGTGTTTAACTTGTTTTGAAATTTGCAAATGTTAAATTGCGAGCAGTGTAAAATTTTATCTCAATCGGATGATGTGCCATGAAAAGGAAATCAATTCGCGTTACGTATCGTACTTTCGCTTCTAAATGCTTTAAATATTCATGCATAATTAGGTTGGCGGGATAAAATCGAGCTCACCTCGTCTATATGCGGATAAAGCGTCGCGATTCTATATCCAGTATTATTAATAATTATAAATCATTGTTCTTTTATATACTATTCGTCATCGAGGTTATTTTCAATGCGAACGCTGACCGTCACGTTGCGTGCTATTCATTTCGGGACAGATTTTTTTTAGGCACAGTAAACAACGCGGCTTATTGTGTGATCTCGATATTGCAGGAATAGTCAAATCAAGAGTAGGTTTCAAGAGTTTCAAGAGTTTCAAAGAGATGATTCAAGATACATTTCAAAATCACTATAATAAAAATAGAGGGTTACTTATAATAAAAATAATTAGAGAAACGTGAAGTCGGCATGTTGAAAATTCATCTCGTCCGTCTAGCAAAGTTCATCTGCAAAGTTCATCATGCAAAGTTATTATAGGAAATGTTTAAGCGGTCGAACAATCCGACTGGTTTAGCATCTCCTGCGATGTCAATCTTTCTGGAAATGCGATTGAATTGATTTGTTTACCACCTATTATTGCTCGCGAGTCTATGTCTTCCATCTGCAACGTCTTTTTCGGATAATCACAGAATTCTTAAAATAATTTGTTTACCACCTATTATTGCTCGAGTCTTGACGTGTCTTCAACCAACAACAAACAACTACATCTTTTTCGGATAATTATATACAATTCCTTGCCTTGCGAAAACAAGATGAACCAAGCTGAGCGAAACTGTATCGAGAGTTGAAGCGAAAACTGGATATTCAGATGAATTTCGAAGATGCAGGTAGACCGGTCAATAAACTAGAATAATACAAACGCGTGTGACCTGCTTTTCGTGGACCCTTTTTCGACACCCTGTCGTAACACAACTTTACGCTCGTCAAAATGTCAAATTAATGTCCTCCGGTGATTTTCTTCAGGGGTTTGAGAATGTAAGCGTCATTTATAGTTTCTCGTTGAAATGGCCTAATGGTTGTAGGTAAACCTAAAACGCAGTAGGGTTCCATTTGTGGTTTCTCGATCTTGTTACGTCTCTTATTTTCTCAACGACAATAGGGAATTACTTTCAGCACTCTTGTTTCTCCAGCCGACCATCATCGTTTATAAAAGACTCGAAAGAAAACAAAAAAATTTTTTCGGCAATTTTTAATGACTTAAGTAATTATTGAAACATGTAAAATCCCAACGTGCCTACAGTTCACATTATGGTTGAGGTGAGACTGATGATTGCAGTTGCTGGGTTTAAAATTACACCAGATAAAATCGAGGATTCCCTATCGGTGATTTTTTTCCTTCAAAATATTTATTGCTTGCCATTGAACACGAATATTTTACAATCTCTGGATACGTAAAACATGTTTTATGCATTTACAATAGTGTTGAGTTATTGCAAATTTATGCTTATAGTTTAAATAATTTGATATCGAATAACGAACGAGCGAATAACAATTAATAGTAAAGCATTTATGAGTGTAATACGAACTGATGTGATATTTTTTATTTAAAACAAATAATTTTCTAATTTTCTTTCTTTCTTTCTCGATTTGTGCCGAAATAGCGTACAGTTTCATCATACGAATAAGAAAAATACAGTTTTCTGCTTTTAGCAAATGATACCCCGGGGTACTTCGCTGATGTTAATCCAAAACTTTGTTAGGTATATAACTGGAAGAAACGCGCTACTTTTCTATTTCTGCCGTTATAGGAATTCTTTCGTGAGAAAAACTCCGACTGCAATTAATATTATAGCACTGGTGCTAATAATGTTTATAGCATTGCGAGAATTCGCTATACAATTGATTCTTTATCGATATTAGCATCATAAGAACTTACTTAATCTCTGCAGTATTTCCACGAGTATTTCCCTTTTGTGTAATTCCTGGTTTTAAGTAATTTAATTATCGCTGGTAACGTTCCAAAATTAAATATTATGACGTATGGATAAATCGTTTTTTATCATTAAAAATAGATGCTCAAAACTGATATAGTTTTTATTATACTTTAGATTTTATTATAGATATATACAAATATTTTTTGTGAACGTGATGGGTGATATAAAACACAGAATTATATTTACTCTCGTCGAAATTATTGTCAAATTTCTAACTAAATAACTTGTATCTTTCATAAGACATTTAGTGCTTATATAATATATGACAGCGATTACACGTTGTCTCTAATATCGTTTGCATTTTCACATGAATGAAATTCGCTTTTCTTTTTTTCTACTATCTCGTAAAAACATATCTTTTCTGCGGAAAAGGACGTATAAGAGACATCGGAAGAGGGGAAAACATTAAACGGCGAATCGTAAGGCATAATTGGAGATTGCAAATGTAATAGACATACCGACGGTATAAGAGAAATAGAGAGACGTGAAGTTTGGCTAGTATAATTTGGCTACTGTTAACTCGATGATAGAAAAATGCGGAGGCGATAATATTAAGCCTTTGGTAGCAGCGACGGTAATATTAACCCTTTACGTTCTGTCTTGGATATTTATCTAAATACAAGTAGCATAAGAGAAGTTGCGATACATTAACGTATTTATACTTCCAATTTATTTGAATCCCACCTCACCTGTCATAAAACACATACACACCTCGACAAACACTTGATATATCTTTCCTAATTTTACCACGAAGGAATGTTCATAGGAAGACTCCCGCACGTCGCGCACTCAATCGTCATCGCTCGCTCATCTTTTGCGCATCCTATTGAAGATATTTGTGATCGTTTCATTATTTCTGAGAAGCGAAGAAGTATACACAAGGTCGACGTCTGTTCTTCCTACCTACATCTCGAAATTATCGTGAAATTGTCCTCGAAATTTTTGTTGCCTGCGCGTCGCAAACCCTTTCGCCCAAGAAAACATTCTTCAAATTTAACTTTTGCCTCGAGCGCTACACGGTTATCCCGTACACGAATGCCAATGTCCCTTCGAGCTTCAAAATTCAAGTTTTTTTCCCTTTTCTTTTCGGATCAAGGCGAGTATCGTGTTACTATATCTCTCAGCGGTTAGAGTCTCCCCCGCGTTCTCTATTGTTTCGTTCCCGATCCGTCGGCCGAGCGTGTTGGACAGACCGGCGCGGCGCGGCCGCGGGCCGATCCGAGCGATCCGAGATCCGCTTTTCGAAGTTTTGCGCTTGCCAAAGCGACGCGTCTCTCCTCTTATTTCCATGGCCGTGACAGCGCGTGTTACGAGCTGATGATTCCATTCTTCACCTCCCGACTCCCGACGCGTTTCGACGGGCACGCGAGCGAAACAGTATCCATTTTGGGGTTAAATATCAGGTTATTGCAAACCACGCTTCGTGAGTTCGTGATGAGTCCGATCGGTCCATATGTCACACGTGTTCCAAACATGACAATAAGATCTTGAGACACGGCGACACTTGATGCAGCAAGATTAAATGTGTGAGCGAATAGTGTGATTTTGTGAAATTTTCGAGCGGGTTTAGTTGAGAACCGTCATCCTTTTTTTACGCTGAAATTGTTCAATAATTTGAAACTGGAACCAGTGCTGTTCTGCATGCATCTTGGAAGCAAAAGGAATAAGATATAATGTGTTATAAAAAAAAAGCATTTTGCTTCTTGATCTTGAAGCCGCAAGGCCAGATTGGTCGCTCTATTCCGAAAACGTTGAAACGTGCTGACAAAATCGACGGATTCTATTGTTATTCTACTCTATTCACATTGTGATATAGGTGAAATCGTGTCGTTGCTATCGTCGGTTCCAATTCTTTTCCAGTCTTCGAAATCTCCGTTAATTTCGACGTCGCATGTTGTGTGTGCGTGTGTGTGTGTGTGTCGCGCTCGATAGTGTGTATTTTCGATATAACCAACGCTGTCACGACGTTACGCGGACACTTTTGAGGAGATTAACGAATTTCGATAAGATTAGCGATGTGATACGTGATTGAGGAGTTCACGCCGATGGAGTTTCGTCGAGAGTGGACACAGTGATGTAACTCAGAGTAGATAAGATCCACTAGATCGGCGCAGTCGGGGTTTAATGAAAGTAAAATTAGTTTGTCGGAAACACAAAATCAAATCTTGGCGCTAATCACGAGCGAAATTCCTAAAACGCCTGCTTCTCTCGTTTCTGTTAGTTACGCGAAAAATATCAGATGTGATTTACGGCGTATCATCAGATAGCCAGATAGCCAGATGGAAAAACGCACGATTTTAGAGATTTTAGATTAATCGCGACGGAGGGAAGGTTAATTTCTCGCGCGTTTTAATTATTAGCGTTACAATTGAGACGTGTACAATAAATCGCGATATCGCGAGGGAAGTCTATTCGAAAACTCGTTAATGTCGATGTACTATTACGATCGATGAGATCATCTTTATCGCAATGAGCAAATGTACATGAATAGTATACGCTTATCAGCTATAATTATTTCTTCGGCGGTTCAACGGACGTGCTCTAATTTGCTCGAACCTGTTCTCTTCACGGTCGCCGTATGTAATATTTACGATATATATATATAACGACGCCGATCTAGGAAGTAACCGCTTATCGTCTTGTCGTCGTGGTTCACTCGAAAAGTCCGAGTATTTTTTTCAGCCTGTCCTTCGTTTTCACGTACGTCGAGTGTCGTAATCTCTCGCTCGCGGTTAAAGTCTACGATATTTTCGTCTTGGTTATCTAGCCCGGGGTTTTTATCGTGATTGTCAAATCGATGAAAAACCCAACTCACGATCTGTACGAGTGATCGAAAGTGCATATCGGTCAAGAGTTCTGATTATCTAGAATCGAGCGCCCCTCTTATTAGATTAGACAATTTCCTTCACGTTCTAATTTTCAGTATATAGTAATTACGATTGAAAAAGACGAACTGTCAAGAATCTATTAGAATAGCAGAAGGGAAAAAAGAAGCAGGAAATAAGAAATCAGCAAAAAGAAACGAGTTTCCTTGTTAGTAAGTTGGTTTTTTTTGTTTTGTTTAAGAACGAGTTTCGCGTATTAGTAATCATTTGAAACTGTGAGAATACCCATATATATTTCCAGTGGTAAATATTCAAGCATGCTAATGATTTAAACGACCGCTGTAATATGGCCGCGATAAAAATAAAGTACGCGCAGGCTCGCGTGATTTATATTGCCAAAAAAATATTATTCCGATCGTGAGATATCTCTGAAAAGTAATCGCTCGTTCGTCTTGCGATCGTGTCGAGCGATACGGTTTGATTGATCTGTTCAAATTTAGTTATATCTATGATCGATCGAGTCCGCGATTATCTTTCCGACGTTTTTGGCGATAACCGCCTAAATTGGGCGACAATTTAGAACGTCATACTTTTCGGTACGCCTAATTAATGAGTTGCTCGATTGGCATATTACTCGCGATGTTAAATGATAATTGAATATATTCATAAGAAGTATCTAGACCAATTAGGAATATAGGGTTGCCTTAACGTTTGTGTGTTACACGTTGTAACATTGTTACATTATTAGCATAGCTGATAATAGTATTTAACGTATGAAATATATTTGCAGAAATATATGTACGTCGTATATCATGTAATACTTACATTAACAATAAACGAAAAATCTCGATAGCTCGACAATCAAAATTAATCGGATATGCGTGTCACATTCCGGGCGGTATCAATCTTATCGATATTTCGTGTGTATCTTATCGCGCATTGTTTTTCGAGTGTTTTATTTGCTCCGGGCAAGAGTGATTTTTAGCGCGCAGCAAAAAGAAAAAGAGAAAAGAAATGTAACGTCCGAATTTGTCGAAACAACCACCACCGTCGCCACCACCGCCATCGCCGTCACCATCGCGTCGTTCTTTTTGCACGTCGAAAGATTCACTATTTTGCGGCTTCGACTGAAAATGAAACCTGTTGACCGGCGTAACCGGTTTCGCGAGAAGGATATTTTTTTTCCGCCGTAGAGCCGCGAACGCGCACGCGGCGTTTTTAGTTCCTCGCGACAATAAAAATTCACTTCACGCGGGAACTTCACGATCTACCGGAGAGATAGTTATCTAATATTTCCGAAAACGTGTCCCGATAAGAATCCCGTCGCTGCTTTCCGCCTCTCCACGCGGGGGCCACCCGGGCCACCGTTCTTCTCTCTCGCCGTCCCTTTTCCTCTCCCGCTCCTCTATCTGGATTGGGCGATTAAACTTACCTGTCCCGGTTGCGTCATCGATGACCTTGATCGCCCATAAGCTGATTGATAAATCATTTCGAGTATTTGATCGTCAATCGTTGATACTCAGTTTGTTCGCACTAAAGCGCTGATCAGGACCTAATTACCGTAGATCACGCTGATCGATTATCGAAATTCAACCCGTTACGCTAATTCAACGATCGGGGTAAGTTGGTTTTTTTTTTCGTGCATTTCCTCCGCTTTTATCGAATCCGCGATATCGAACGGAAGGATTTCCATTAAAACTCCTTTCTTACGTAAGCAAGAATCTAGCGGTTTGATCGGAAAGGCGCGAGCATGTAACGCCCACAAATAAATCTGAAATCTGAAAATCGGAAAAGTAATCAGAAAACCCAGAAATAAGTCTGAAAATCTATACATCAGTTTTGATATCTATAAAAATATTTGCATTCTGCTTAAATCTCGGCTTAAATCAAAGTAATAAGAGGTTGCTCAAGATATTTGTTTGCTCACATATACGTCGTGAAAAGCTCTTGATCTGTTCAGGTATCTATGTCCAGGTATCGTGAATATCGAGCAAAAGTGAATTTACAGTGAAATAAAAACGTCGTTGGATACAGTGATCTTTTTTTCTACCTCCAGTTGCCAATGTTGCCATCAGTTACCGAGTCAGCTCGACGAAGCAAGAATGGCGCTTCGTTTCGATCGCTTGCGAATCATCTCGCGTCTTTCCCGTTTTCGCGTCCGGTTCGCGGTAGAAAAAGAGAGAAAAAGGGAGAAAGAAGGAGAGAGAGACGTCTCAAAACAGGCGGCGCATTATGCAGCTTGTACGCGATGAAAGAATCATTGAAGCGTCTCGTGTTTCGGTATTAATTTATTGCGTGCGTGTCCGCCCTGCTCATGACACGCCGCGTTCTTCCTTTTACGCGACAAGGGCGATATCGGAAAGCCGGTAAGGACGCCACGTAAACCGGTGCGGCGCGAACGGACGGGCGTAGCTTGTCGTCGTGCACGTTACAAAGTTGTTCATTATCCCGTACCTACATTCGTGTATCGCGGTTAACACGATCGCGCCCAGAATCCGAGAAAGTCGGGCCGAGCCGAGCGACGGCTTTATTGAAATGACGTGTCCAGAGAGATATCGCCGGAACGTTATCCTCTCGCGGTGAAATCGGGGGCTATTGATCGATTAATTAATATAGTAATAATTTTCGCGGATTTGACAGTGTCTTATTAAGTCAAGTCTGGCTGCCGCGCGTATCACCTGCTACTGCGAATGATATAATTAATTAATGCGCCGCGCGCGCACGTGTCTAGGCCACTTAACGTGGTCGTACAAATCGCGGAATTATTTATTGCTAATAAAGTTAGAATTTTCCCACCGTGCGGCGCGGATCGCGTGGATCGCGTTTGACTAAGCACTCCAATTAACTTTGTTCCACATTTGCATATATCTCGTGCATCTTATGGATAATACTTGGTGTTGTAGTAACTGTATATTTTAAATCGATATCAAACGCGCTTTTGATTATTATAATTTACTCCTAAAGGGTACCCAAAATAATTCCGTATGTTTAGACTTCTTAGATATATCTTTCGGAGTTCACTGATCATCTGACTGAGACATTTTTTTTTCGCACAATAGAACAATTAACGCGAAACAAAAAATAAATCAATTGAGATGAACAAGCAACTGAACTAACCCATGTCGTTCGATGTGTTTCGCAGGACGGAGGCCAGGAAGAGGTTTCTTTCGCTCAGCAAATCAGACCAAGATTACCTATGATCCCACTGGGCGTCGCGAGGACGACGGAAAAGGAAGAGAGGCGTTTTTGGCAGTACTCCTAATCTTCTTCTCCGACCTGCCGCCCGTTCTCTCTCTCTCTACATTCCGCTTCTCCGTCCCTCTCTCTCCTCCCTCTTCTCACGACTCCTCCTCCCGCCGTTACTTCACCTGCTCGTTTTTCGACAAGCGATCGCGACGCACCGAGATCTCGTTGGACACGATGGACATGAGCAGCGAGTCAAGCGCTAGGACGTGGTACGAGACGCCTAGGTCGTTGGAGCCGCCTTCGGGGGGCGCCGGCGTGGCTGGAGTGGTCGGCAACGATTACAGGGGTTACTACCCTCATGCCGGACCGACGGCGCATCACCCCGCAGCTGCGGCACACTACGCCCACAGTAAGTACACATGCCGTTCTCTCTCTTTTCTTTAATCGCTTACATCTTCTTATCTCTCTCTTTCTCTTTCCTCTTGCTTTTTTTTAATCTTCCCGTTTTTCTCTCTGTTTTTCCTCCCCGAGAAGCTGTCGTCGCGGTTCAACGACCGACTGCTCTCGCCGACATTTCCTTTGAAGACTTAGCGTGGTCGAAATTAAAAGAAGCGAGAGGAGACCCTCGAGAAAGGGTCTTACCTTTTTTTTAGCGGCGGATACCGTGCTGCGCTATTAAGAAGATAATACGTATAATCTTCGAGCCACTTTGTAGCGTTATCGATTGAAATCCGCCTCAGTGATGCGTGCACGGCAGAAGCTCTCTTTAGCAATATAGCTTGTCGCGAAAACTTGCGGCGTCTTTGCTCCTTCGAATGTTAAGTATTAATCGAATACACTAGACTTAGTTGAAGCGAACCCTTTAGCGAATCTATATGATGAAAGCACACCCTGCATGCTGCTGGCTGGTTCTCGCGTGTTTCACGTTGCCGTTAGGTCAACGACCGTTGAACAGTCACCTCTCTGCGGGCACTACTCATTAATTAGAATTTCTATATTTAATTAACGAGGCGTCTCCGAGGCTATCAGCGCCATCGAATGTCTCCCCTGATGCATCGCCATTTCGCCTCTCCCTCTCCCCCCTCCTCGCTCCGACTAGATACCTGCCTCGATAATTAAATTTCTACCGCGGCTGATAGGCATGTGACATTGTACCACTGGGAGGCCCGGGAGAGTGACAACCGTAACATGCCATTGGGACAGTTTCTTAGCGCAGCGCTAATCCATCTCGAGCCCCCGAATACAGGCGACAAGGCAAACCCCCCCCTCGAGATGCTCTTGAATGTGCACTTTCGAGCACACGCGAGTGCGTGTTGTGTACCCACGTGCCACGTCTTTTTTTCACGTGTCGCGTACACTTAACTCCGTTCGCTCGTGGCCTGTAGGTACGTCCTCTTGATTCTCGCCAGGCAAATGACTTTCCATTTCGAACAGCGCCACCCTTGCCCACTTCTCCGGCGTGAGTGACAAGACTTCTCTAAGCGAGAGGCAGAAACGCGCGCGGCAAAAAGCAAGTACGATTAGCGTGCTACCGGCGTAAAATAAAGGAGAAGCGTAAACGCAGGAAACGTGTGATTAGTTGTTCGTAAAAAGGAAGTCTTCCTGGGAGATAACGTAACTGGGGGATAAAGCAACAACATTTGACAGTTATGTACAAGGGAGAAGGTAAAAAATATAATTAAATATGGAAAAAGAAATAGATGAGGTACAGTGAGAGGGAACTGCGAACGCGATCTCGATAGAGATTATATTAGCAACTTTAGAAATTAAGAAACATGTTTTTTTGCAACAATTTTATTTGGTATTTATTTTATGTAATAATTGTTTAATGAACTGTAGTGACAGAAATTATCGGGAATAAAATGAAAGTTAGTAACGCCTTCTCCTGAAAATGACCAATTATTTTAATTAGCAATAATCAGTTTTAATTTTTGTTCTTTGGTTTAGCACATATGATTTAAATTACATATTGTCAGTTTTATCTTGAATATGCTGCTAATGCGTAAAGCGAATGCGAAATTTTCTATTTCTTAAATTCGTATATAATTTAGTCAATAATGAACAAATTGCTCCTCTCTGTTTTTAACTCAATGCTTTTAAGAAATTCCACGCGAGAAAAGATTTCACGGCCTCACGCAAAGAGAAAAAGAGAATCGTTTTGAGGAGAGGCGCGCTAGGCCGATGGTGTGTACACTCTAGCTTTAGATGTACGTAATCTCGATAGCTCCTTCGGTTCCTCGCCGTTAGCCAAGCATGAAAAAGCATAGCGTAGGTAGAGAAATATTAGGTGTAAGATAGAGGACATAAGAATGAGAAGAGAAGAAGAAGACAAAGGAGAAAAAAAAGAAAAGAAGACGAAGAAGGACGAGACTAGCGTTTCATTTCGAGTCTCTTCGACGCGCCGAGGAAAATCCAAAACAAGAGGAAGGAAGGAAAAAGAGAGAACGTCAGGAGAGGGACAAGACGGAGGACAAATGACGGACGAGATGAGAGAAACGAGAGGGAAGGCAAAAGGCCAAAAAGTGCGTGAGGGACCGAGGAAGAAACACGATAGGGCCGGGCCAGATCTTGAGGCCCTGGAAGGCGATATCCCTGATTCGTGCCGACGTGCATGGATCATACTCGACTCTCTGTTAGCTCGTGGCCCCCAAAAAACGGCGCCCCTAATCAGAATCAAATCTGCTGTCCGATTGTACGTCGAGACGACGCGGAAAAAGCGCGGAACTTCTTGCGACTTCTGGGCCGCTCTTGCCGGGGCACATCCGTGCGTCGGCAATTTCTTCTTCCGCCGACAGAAATCCGCCGTTTCACTCGGCGGACGGTCGGTTGCCTTTGATTTTCATCGCTCGAGATACGACCGCGTCGGAAAATCCCCGAGCCTCGCTCGAGCGCGTCCCGAGTTTTGACAGCAGCTGATGAGTAGGGCGGAAAAATGTCGACAGCTAATGAACATCCATCTTTCGAAGTACTTATGATCTTAATTACCATGGCGACGTTACGACAAGTTAATCCGAAAGTGGTGGTTTAACTTATAAGTGTATGAAAACTGTGAGTCTGCCTTTTCATTAATAAAACTACCGACAGTATCTGCAAGTAAAACTATATAGAATGCATGCAGTAGAACTGCGTAGTCAGAATTCTTTAACTTAGGAACTCCAACAAAACTAAATTAAATCACACTATATTCGCGAGACGCTTTCACGCACACTTGACGCCGAAGCCGAGATATATCCCTCCGACGGAGCCACATTCAGCGAGAGAGACAGAGAGATGGAGAAGAGAGCGGGTAGGAGAGGGAGGAAGAGATGGGACAACGAGAAGTGATGCTAAAGAAGGAAAAAAAAATAAATAAACAAGATAGGCGGACGCGCACGGAGAGCGGGATGCATAATACACAGTGGTTGCGGCACAGACAGGAAGGAAGCGCAGCCAACCGCGAAGCCCGCGGGGTCTGAGAGAGGTGCATACGTAATTGCGGGGCCACGCGGGAGGCTCTCTTTTCTCTCTCTATCTCTCACTCTCTCCATCTCTTTTATAAGTTAGATCTTGTCCCTTCCTCGCCATGCTCCTCTCCCTTCTCCGCCGTGCGCGATCCCGTATACCCTCGTCGTCGTCGTCGTCGACGATGACGATGACGACGACGAAGGAGAAGAGGATCCGGTGTTGTTCATCGCCGGGCCGGAGAGCGGCACGGCGAAACGCGGCCGGCCGACGGCGCGGCGGCGTCGTTCGCGCGCGTTGCTCCGGTGTGCAAAATGTGTGCAACCGCGGCACACACCGACCGACCGGCGCCATCTTGCGCAAATGCACACGCCAGCTGAAGGCGGAGCTTCTCCCGAAGGGCCTCTCCGTCGCTCTCTCCCGTCGTTTCTCTATCGCTATCTCTTTCTTCCTCTCTTCCCCGCTCGGTCTCTCTCTCTCTCTCTTTATCTCTCTCTCTCTTTCTCTCTGTCTAGTTCATCGTAGCAGATGCAGCTTCACCGCGATCAATCTTCCTCCTCGTCGCCGCGTTTCGTTCCCTCCGTAGTTTCCTCTCACCTCCGACACAGACATAGTGTGATTCCTCCGCTCTCTGCGGTAGCTCCGCAACCCGGACGAGGAGGTATATCGTCCGCCTTCGTTGCCTCCGCGCTTCGGGAATTTAGGGTAGATTTTAGAACCGATTCTACCAACGCCGCGATTAAATCTCGCCGGTGTTTAAACAAAATTCCTTCTCCGGACCGTAATGCCGTAGATAATAAGCGAGAAACGGTATTCGGAAAAATCGTATCTGTTCCATAAAAATAGCAAAGAGTTGCACTCGCGACTACCGGCGGTCGATCTTTGACTTCGACATGGAACTCTTCGTGAAAAGGGAATTCAATTTCGTGGAATGAATTTCTACTTACATTCTCTTAAGCCGTATATTTTTCGCCTGAGTACACTTACCCCGATCGCCTTTTTGCGATCGAGAGGGAAAGAAAGAGAGAGAGAGGGAAAGGCTTGATCGGACGGGTGGATAGGGGTGAAATTGCATGTTATTACGCGAAAGCTGCTGGGAGGGGAGAGGGGCGCCTGACATGAAATGAGACGTTATTTTCCACGGGAATTTCGTGCACGTACCGGGATTATATTATAAGACGCGCGCGCGAGAGCTCCCGCAGCAACGGGGCGGCTCCTTAACCCGTGGGATACTTTCGGGGCATTCCGGGGCTTAACTGGCCCTCGGCGGCAAACTGCGCCGGCCCTCCCCGCGCGCCATGGATCTCCTAACGAAAGTCATTCGCGCGAGAATCGTTAACTAGTTATTCCGCGCGGAGATTGCGTGTGCGTCTCGCCGTCGTTGTTGCGGGCGATAATTGGGCCCCTCGCTAACCGCGAGAATAATGACGCGCGAGAGCGAGTTTCCATCGGAGGATCTCTCTCTTTCGACGGAAAATGGAATTCAGCGGAGCGGCTCCTCGTCCTTGTCGACGCTCGCGATAACAATGCTTATCGCACACCGAGCGTGTGCGCGCGCGCGCACTCACGGTTAACGAGACTGCCGCGCAAAAATAATGCGTTTACGCGCGGTCGGCGGCGGATGTTTTTCAACCGAGGTGATATTTTAAGCATATCATTTCTTATTCAACGACACTAATTGGAGCTTTGCTCGTCGAGCAGTTTCACGTATTTAAAAAATTTATGATCTGATTCGGATTCGTCGATGCTTATTTTCACCCCGTTTCATGTTTGTTATTTATTTATTTTCTTACTTAATGATAATAAATTAAAGCACTACGTTATTCTATCGATGCTTTAAGGAAGTCATGATGGTGCAAACATCTCGACGCAAATCGTCCACTATAAAATATATTTTCCGGAAAGAATCCTTTTCGTAGGATGTTAATGAACTGCCGCTTCACAGTTTACAGATCCGCGCGTTGCGAAAATAAGTCGTATAATTCTCTAAGTAAATAATTAATTACTATTTCATGGTAATGAAGCAGGTGTTCGCTCGGAAATTCCCTTCCTCGCCTAGAAACGCTCGAGATACGCCCGGTAATTTTCAGCGGGATCACTCCGGGATATTTCTTCATTAATCAGATCAACGCGGTAACGACCCTGGTCGCGCCTGAAGCTCGCTGCATCTCGATCTCCCGCGTCTCTTTTGAACCCGACGGCGGGTCTGGGACGGGACGGACGTCGAAGGCAAATGGCCGGGAAATAAAGCGCGCTTCCTGATACGATACGGGCGAGTCGTCCTTTCAGAAGAACCTGCCGGCGCTTTGAATCCTTTTGACTCTTTGAGATCGCCTTTTCCTCTCTGTCTCCTCTCGCTCTCGCTTTGTCCCGTGTCTCGCGCACAAAAGCGAAGTGTGAGTGTCCGCGCGCACGCTCTTTCGGGCGTGGTTAATTATTTGGAGTACTCGCTTTTGTGTATGATACGTACGGGCGAAACAGAGATCTCGCGCAGTGTCCATTCGCGAAATAAATATAGGTATTTGCGAGGACGTGGTTCTGCGCCGGCGTGTAGCGAACGCGACCGCGCGCGCATTTGCAAATTATTCGTTATCTGGTTAGTAGAAGCTTCGCGGGCAGGTTTTTTTTTTTATGGAAATACTCCCCTCAGCTCGGAATATATTTCGCTAAAGCCGATGGAAAGAAATGCAGCAGGGGACAATAATGATAAGCGGACTACGTTACTTTATCTACCGCGCCTATTTACTTTGTTTGGGAAATAATCATGATACTGCGATATTTTGCTGTTATGTGTGGATAAAAATAGCTACTGGAGAGATAAGTGTATACGAAATAGCTAGTAAAAATATATAGGCGAAATGAAGTAGAACCAAAAATAAGTCGACGAGAAATTCAATGACCGATTTGCTCACATCGGATCCTATATTCGACAATGGAGTAAAAGATATCAAATACATTAACAAGCAAACAGTTGCATATTTTATATTTCCGACAACGTTATTACGCTTCGCGCAGAGTAAATGTTTCCGCTTTTATATTACTATATTATTAATGATATCTTTCATCTTAATAGACGTCATAAGATATAAATCAAACTGAATTTCATAAATCAAACAAAGGCAAAGAAAGGAAAAAGAAAAAAATCGATTAGTAGAGTACATTCGAGACTCCAAAAAACGTGTGTCGTCGCGTTGTTTTTCCCGCTGAATTTGTTTCACTCGTCGGAAAATGCCTTTCGCGGCTTTCACTCCGCCGCGCCGCTTTGATCTTTGTCCGCGACCGGAGTAATATAAATGTAAATCGGTGCGATTGAATTGCGTATTGGTTACGTAATAGCCGCCAGTTTCCGTGCGGCGGTTTTTCATGGCGCAGAAAAGTGGGGGGGAAGGAGAAAAAACGAAAAGGAAAAAAAACTAACGCGCTCGACATTGTTCCTCAGGTGCGCCATGATTTATTTCCGGTTTGTCGCTAGCTCCGGCGCTTTGGCGCGGCGACGCTATCGATTATCATATTAATTTATTCGGAATGTCGTCTATTCGCTCGGCGAAGTAACACGAGATCGCGGCCGTGCATACTTACTCGCCGAACGCGTGGGTGCGGACGCGGGCGCTCCTGAATCATCTCGGCGCGCTCGACTGCGGGCGATCGAGTAAGCGATTAATCGAACCGATCTTGATCGCGCTTCTTAGGCGTGGACCGCCTCTGACGTTATCGCGCGTATCGCTTGCCCCGTGACGAGCGAATTTAAAATACGCTGAAGTAAGAGAGACGGAGCCCAAAGCCGAAATGATCAGCCCGATCGCTCGGAGCGACCTTATTAAATCCGAGCGATGGGATTATACACAAATTTGCGTGGCCCGTGGCGCGACCCGTTCTTTTTTTTTGTGGACAAAAAAGTTTACAAATATCGCCGGCAATTTTACGACGAGCGGATGCACGTTGCGACGTCCTGTATTAGCGAGGGGAAAAAAATACAAACGTGTATTATATATAGTCAAAGAACCGAGTACGTTATCTGCAGTCGTGTCGATCTCGTTCGCGCGATATAACAGTGACCATATCCATGGATTTTTCATGAATATTCATGATGCGCCGAACGGCGTGATACCGTGCAAAATCCTCCGGTTATTATCTAGGAATCAGCCGATCGGATAATATCGCGAGGAGCGAAGCGATATCTGGAATTTAACGATGCGGCTAACGGCGGAGCAGAGCAGAGAAAATGTGTTTTCTAAGCGGATTTACCTGTCCCGAAACCTCGAAAGTGATTTGTGATTTCCCATTCCCTTCAGCCTGCCGATTGACTTAATTGTGAGCTGAAATTTGATGTATGAGAATAGGATAGATTGCCGAGAAAATCGATATCGTTAGCATAATGTCATCATTAATATACGGCAAGCTGTATTCGGTGTACGTGGGCATCCGTGAGCCTCTTTTCGGATCTGGCATTTTTTGACTCGATCGACGGGCAATCCTGCCTTAACAGTGCAAAGACGAATTCGCGATTGAGAAAGAGAGCGGCGGAATATTGAACGGGGGAGGGGGGGCCGTTCCCCAACGAAGCACCTTGGAACACTCGAAAAACTTCCAGATATGTAGCGCAATAATAATACGACTCGTCCGCGCCCTCCTTTTTCCTTCTATTCCGGCAAGACAACGTTATTGCCACACGCTGCCAAGTTTTCGATCTTGCGCTGAACAGCGTGATCATCGTAGGGCGATTTATGGAGAGCGATTATTGCGCGTGCGAAAACTGGCGGCTGGGTGGGTTCATAAAAGCGGAGCCACAAGAGTGAATGGAAACGTTATTCTGGATGATCCGGCTCTCGTGGAGCGAGCAAATCATATTCGTCGAAAATGCATCGCTGCCGCTTATAGCAAGCGTGATTTATAACATGCGTTGCTTTGAGTTGGTGATCTTTTAACGTGGCTACGTTCCTTTTCCGCGCTTGTATCTTGGAGATACTTAAACGATACCAAATGTTATTGCTCTCAATAACTTTATTAGACAATCAGTCGGACGTTTAACAACGATAATGATGCGATCACGTTTATTGTCCTTGAGCGTTGGTTCTTGGAGCTGAAGCGCGGGCCCTTCGAAATTCGCCAGAATGTCGGGAATGCGCGAGGTGAAGAGACAGACATTCGAACAGCTGACCGCTCGTCCGACAGCCATATTGCGCGGACGCGTTCCACGACCGATTGGCGGTCGCAGATAGAATTGCGAGAGAGTGACATAAATATTGTCGAGATAACCGCGCGAGAGTTATGTCAGCGAGTCAGGGCGGGACAAAGACGACACGGGCGAAGGTATATAACGGAAAGGAAACGGAAGAGTCGCTTTGTATCGCGGGGGAGAGCCAGCCGGCAAAAAGCCCCGTGAAATCCCCGTAAAAACGGAGTCGCGACGACGAGGGTCGAGAAGGAGGAGGAGGAGGGGGATTGGAAAGAGCGATAAATATCGCTCAGCATGGAAGTTTTTATTGCGTTGAGAGTGCGAAGTGTTCTTCTCTGTCTGCGCATTTCTCGCCGCTACCGTCTTTATCTTCGACTCCGATCTTGCTCGTCGTTGCGATAAGACTGATTCTGACACGAAACGACTGACTTCGACATTCGGTCATTCCGTCAGTGTATATTTTGTCTAATTGCTATTGCAACCTGTAATAATGCCGGGTGTCTCGAATAATTGGAGGAAATAGATATCGCATTGGGGCGCGTCTTGTCGTTATAAAAAATAACGAATGGGTATTGCATAACGTTATATAGCGGGATGAATATCAAGGTGTAATGAAATAGTCGAGGATTCGAAAGCGTATAGCTACACGTAGAGCTTGTTTACTTTTCATTGCGGCTGCGCCGCGATGCAGCGGATCCAATTACAGACAGGCCATCGTTGGCTCCGATTAATTACAGAGCCGCAGCTGCTCATCTCGCCGCTCGCTGTATTCGTAATATTGTGTTTCGCGCTTCTCTAAATTTAGACAGCGTCTTTTCGCAGATTGGCCGCCGCCATTTGCAACCGCGCGATACACGCCAACGAGCGTTTCGCTTATATCTCGTCAGATTTGTCTCCACGTTTGAAATAACAAATTTGCAATTGTATTAAAAATCATGGAATTTATATTCGCGCACGTTGCGAGTACATTTGTGGAAGAAGAAGTGCGAATTTTGGAAACTTTTTCCCCGCGACGTTTGCGCGAAGTGCGAGATTCTCGTAACGCGGACGCGAAATTAATGTCCATGATTCGAGAGACGGTCAAAAGGCCCGGGGAGGGAGACAAGACGAAGCGCGGTTTGGCAAAACATCATCTTGTTATCAGCGTATGTCGTGAAGATGGTGGAGCGGGCGTTGTTAGCAAGAACCACTCGATATATCGATCGGCCACTTGGGCCAAGTAAGCAGGTTTGCATGCGTCGCATGCACGTTCTGGTATTCGCTGGCAACAATGTGCATCCGCAAATTTGCACGGATATTAAGAACGCTGCACTTTCCTGGCTGACGGCGAAAGATGGGGATCGGTTAATTAGTCGTCGTCGTCGTCGTCGTCGTAGTCGTTGTTGTCGTAAGATAATAACCGAGGCTAATTAATTTGATGCGTTATGAGCTCTCGGTACCGTCGTTAATGACAGAGGTGACCGTATCGTCGCAGGATGGCCGTAATTGCCCATTCATTTTTGTCCCACAAATATAACTCTAATTTTAGACATCGTAACCACGCCACGCCAGCTTTTTTGACTGTTAATTACTTTCGCATTAAAGAGATATAACTGTTTTTACAGCATTGTGCATTGTATTTATATCAGCGCACGAGAGTCATTCATTAACAATACTTCAATTTTAAACGAAAAAATTAGTTTTTATCTAAAGCACGTTTTAGACGCGCTCCGATGTGATTTTACATACTTCAACGATCCGCGTGTCGAGAAACGGAAAATGCGAGTCTAAAGCAAAGCCAGCCATTATCGGGAATAAAAAAAAAGTTACCTGCGATATCGCAAATCATTACGCTCTCGCGCGACTTCCACATGCGACACGCGGTCTAATTCGGACTCGGAGCGCAATTAGCGTCAGGCGAACAGCGCCATTTCTCGGTCCGACATTTACATAGCGCGCTTTCTTGTCGATAAGCACGATAAAACGGACGAGCGCGAGTCGTCTAGCCGATGGGCACACGTAACGCGCGATCTCTCGTCGGCGACGTCGGCGTGGCATCACGCCGCGCGCCGGCGGATGACACGCTCCTGGTGTCGTATAACGAAATTAAGATTGCTAATGAAGAATTAATTATGCGTGGGTAATCCGCGCGCGCAGGTTCAGCGCTTTATCGTGTATAAAGCGATTCGCGAGTGGCTTCAAACTCGATCGAAGAGTGATACACGTCCGTTCGCCTATATAAGGACAAAGGGAAGAAGGGCCATAATATCCCATGTCGAACGAGTGGGCATCGCACTTAATTAAGACGTCTGCCGCAATTAGACAGCCTTTACGATCGGCATAAAATCTGATCATTCCGAGCACGCACGAATCAGGTTCTTCCTTCTCGCGACGGTAAGACGGTCGTTGCTACGACGGCATCTGTACTCCACGTGGCGGGCTACCATTTTCAGATAAAGCCATTCCCGAACGAAGCGCGATCGACTCTCGTACACGAACGAGTCGCGAGACACACCTGCTCGAGCTCTTCATCGTACGGCAGAGTTCTTAAAAAATATTTATGGCAGCACGCAGCGGCAATGAAACTTGCTTTGATAGCTGGAGCGATCAATGCTTTAAACGCAGGATGCTTAAGCCCCTTGCACAATAGGCGATAGCGACAGCGACTATCGCCTATTGTGCAAGGGGCTTTATATACTTCCGTTGCTTTTATTTTAAGAACAAAAAGATCACATTGTGAAATATACTGTTTGTCGGCATCGTAACGTGTAACGATTTCGCCAGGGATGTAAGGATATGATTCGTGATGAGAATTTATTTATTTAATTAGATATCAAACGTATCGATACAGACAATTGATTCACATTTGCGTATGCATTAACGCTATTCCGTCTAACGTTCCATGTTCCGTTTTGCTTTTCAGCAAGGATGTCGAGCAGCGGCGTGTCGAGCGGTCCAGTGAGCCAGGTATGCCGGCCGCACTTCCACAGCTCGGTTCTCCACCCGTGGCTGTCCGGCAGCAGCGCGGACACTTCGAAGACACCTTGGGGATTCCCGACGACGGCAACTACGGGCGGCTCGGTGAACGACGAGAAGCCGCAGAGTCCTCTGGGATCCTCGCTGCCGCCCACCAGTGGAAGTTTGTCGAGTCACGGTGGCGGCGGCCACCATCTCTTCTCCTTCCCGCCGACACCGCCCAAGGACGCTACGCCCGACAGCATAACCGCCAGCACGACATCCAGCACGAACAATAACAACTCCACGAGCGCCAATAATAATAATAGCGGTAATCCTCTTTCCGGGTTGGGCGGCGGTACCACCAGCGAGTACCAAGCGGCGGTCGCTCACGCGGCGGTAATGGGCGCGTTCATGCACCATCAGGACACGCTGGGCGCATCGGGCGCCAGCTCGTGCGACATCAAGCCGACGGTGATGCTCGGCCACCATCATGGAGCGCCCTCGCCGCCGCATCAGCAACACAACGGTTCCAACAACGGCAGCAATGGTCCCGCCGGCACGAACGGCTCGTCCGCCGGCCAGGTGAAGCAGCGAGAAGGTAATAACCAATCCGGCAATGTGACGGGCAGCCAACAGGCGAGTGCCACGCAACAGCAGCAACAACAGCAACAGGACGCGTATCAGAGCAACAACGGGGTGCCGGCCGGCGGCGGAGGTGGTGGCGGTGGTGGTGGCGGCGGCGGCAGCGGTGGCGGCAGTGGCAATGGCGGCGGCGCGGCCTCGCCCTGTAGAGACAGTTACGCGGCCGCGGCCGCGGCCGCCGTCGCGGCGGCGACCAACAGCCACCATGCCACTTCCGGCTCGCAGTACGATCCGGCCGCGAGCGCGTACAATATGTACCAGCACCTGCAGTATCCCACCCACCATCACCATCATCATCATCACGGCGCCACCTCGTCGTCTACCGCGTCGTCCCACAATCCGCACAACGGCAGTACAGCCGCGGTCGCCGGTATTTTCGGTCATCATGCCGGCGGTGCCGGCGCCGGTAACGCAACCGGCGGCCTACCCGGCGGCGCCGACTCGAAGCTCCTAGTCGGTCACGCGGCCGCGCACGGAAACACACCGGGCTCGCCCTCCGCGCAGCAACAGCAGCAGCAAAAGCCGAGGAACAAGTCGAGGACGTCCGCCGGTAAGCGGCACGCGCCTATCACGGTTCCTTCTGTTTTTTCTTTCATTTCTCTTTTTTCGATTATCTTTCTTTTCATTTCGGAATTTGTCTTCAATTTCGAGTATTTGGTTTGTTCTTTTCTTTGCTTACATTATCATTTACGGGAAAAATGTTCTAGAAAATCTTAGATGATTGAATAAAAGTTCTTTTAAACCCTGAAGTCTTAGGAATAAGCTTGATAAGTAAAATCTTTTTTTTTTTTTACTTAAAAAAATTAAATTTTTTAATTCTGTATTGAGTTGTTCCATAATTTAAAAACCTTGAAGCTTTAAGTCACGTTCTGAATGAGATATGACTGATAAATCACATTTTTCCCGTATAAAATGTTGGGATTTTTTTTCTTGAATTATTTATCAGTTACTTTGCGTAATTATTTGCTTCGGCATCTTTAGTTCCGCTTCTTTGCACCGGCGTCGATTGTTGAAATTAAAAATGTTAATACATAAAAATTTCAGTTGGTCTTTGTACGCATTTTATTTTATCTCACTTTTTTAATACTATATTGCATTATCGAAGAATCTGACATACAATATTTTGTGCAATTTATATAAGCTCAACGTAATCGACGCCAATGCGTTTTTTTTTCTTCCTGGTTTTATAATATTACTTTTTCTTACGTTAAACTTGTTAATTTTCAATTTCATTTAACTTTAAAGATATTCTTTGTTCACTTTCTTAGAAATTATTTTTATCTCGCTTGTATTCTTCTTCGCTCGACATCCATTCGATATATTTTTCGAAAGCATTTCGAGTATTGGCTGGATACGTAAAAGAGTATGAGAAGAAACAGACGGGATATATTTATCAATTTTGTTTTATTATTATTCGTCTTTGTTTCTTTTTTTTTAGTTTAACCGTGAGCTTTCGGTGGCGGTCGTCTTACGCTTAAAGTTCGTTCAGAACACGTTCTTTCCACCCGTTTCTCTCGTTTTTTTGAACGAGCTGTGTCACAATAGAAAGAAAGCGAAAGAGAGAGGGAGGCACTGATTGTGATTTTTTGTATTTTGCCTCACTGATGTGTTTTTTGCGTGGCACCCACTCGAGAGAGCGAGCGCGAAGCACCACACCCGATTTACGAGATGACACACGATATATGTATCTATATATCCCTATCTATATAAATACGCATACTGATTTTCCCCCTCACACTCACACACACACACATCGTACACAATTCACACGGACACACATACATGCGCAAAGACAAAATATGCGAAGAAGCACAGGTTCTTTTTTCGATGTGGTGTGGCTAGCGCTGCATTTTTGTTTTTGTCACGGCAAAGCTCCCTCTCAAAGAGTCCACGGAGACCATTTTTCGGTGGCGTACCCTCGGCAGATATATTTTTTTTTCTCTTAGCGCGAGCACACGCGACTGGGTCGCATTCGTCGCGGAGATTCGCGGACAATTATACAGATCACAATTATTATCCGTAAAGTACGATCGCGACGAGCGTGTACAGAATTCTCGAGCGATCGACGAACTTTTGAGAAATTATGCGTACTCTCGGTAGCGCCCGTAATGTCGTGTCGTCGTCGAAGTGGATGAAGCTGAGGAGGAAGGAGGAAAGGAGAAGGGGGAAACGAGAAACGGTTGAAAAATGCCGGATACGCTGATTGCGGTAATAATAGCCGGTCGCTCTCCAGCGTGGCGGTGGCGGCGGCGGCGGCGTGGTAAAAATCCCAATTCCGGGAACAATGGCCCCCGGCTTCGCGCCATGGAAGCCCGTTAATTGAATCGACTTACGACACACACCAGCTAGCCGCGCGCGGAACCTCTCGATGACGAAGAAGAAGAAGAAGCCAAACGGGGCATCGCGGCAAGCGGTGACGGCGCAGCGACGGCACCCGCGGCACCGACGGTTCATTTAGCGACGCCTACCGCGATCGCCGAGAAAATCGCCTGTGAGAAGGCCACGAAAAATGGCTCCCGTAACGTGCAGCGTCAGCCGAGGTGACGCTTGAGAGGTGTCGATTGAGCAATACCTCGCGGCACGAAAAGCACAGACGGTACAGACACGGGGATTGGCAAACATCCTTCGCGCGCGATGGGAAGGAGGTGAGAATGAGGTGGAACGACGGATACTCGAGATTCCCTCTCCGCACGGACGAGTGAAACGAGAAACGACTTCGATCGTTCAGAGATATGTAATTAAAACGATAGGCAGGGAAAGCGGCGAATGGCAATCGATAATAAATCGCGCAGTAAACGATAATAATAATAATACATTATGGATAAATAGATAACTTGGTGGTATATTAATATGAACTATGGACGAACATTTTCATTCGGTTTTAAATTTCTAATCAAAAATATATCGCAGTATCTTATATAACACCGATAAATAAATTAGAAGCCATTAGCGTATTCGCGCTTACAATTAAACAAAGTAAATAAGAGGACCGAGTCAACGACCAGAAAGTCATCGAGGAGCAGAAGCTTTGCAGAAAGTCCTGTTAGGTTCGGAAGGATCGCAGAATTACGGTCGCGTAGGTAATTAGCAGAGAAAGAAAGGACAATGCGTGGAAGGGAGATAGCCGTGGGCCAGCGCAAAATTCGTGACGGAACGCCGCTTCTTTCGTACTGAATCATAACTCGACCGTTGACGGTAGAAGTAGCACGGGACAAGAGGTGGTTTCCTTCCTTCACTTCGCCGATTTTCTTCGCGCGCCAACGACCACCGGTGCTCAGGCTATAACTAGGCCCTGAATAGCCCTCGCTCGTTTGTTTCTGTATCAACAATAGGTTGCCCGCGACGATAAACGTGGACCACTTACGAAGGAATTTTTGGAAACTTTTTATCAGCACAAGCTACTTGATATACATAATTAAAAAAAAATAAAGCAAAATACAACGGCGTATATTTGGATACGCAAGAATAAGGAGCGTTTCCAAATTTTGCAGCAGAACTTCGTCACGATATACCCGTTTTATCAAGCATTTCGTGTTGTAATCCGGAAAGCTTCGAGAAAGTTGAAACGGAAGCGGAGGGTCTAACGAGCGCTTCGTTGCATGCCTGGCATTAAGGTCGGAGGTGATGTCGAAAATGGGAGCGTTACCAGTCCCTTTGGAGTGAAACCGGCCATTTTAGCGTCACCTTCTGACACGAGGACTATATTTCGAGTACGACGCAAACGAGCGTCACCTCGATGTTTCGTGGCTGATACCCATCGTCTGCGTCGGTGTCAGAAACCGTCCGCCTGTTCGTTCCATCCATTACGAACCGATCGATAGCCAGAGAGAGGCATCGGTCAGAAGGAAAACACGCGCAGTCGGAAATTATTATCGGCGATATATAAATCCCGAGAAGCGGTGAACGACCATTCTATTAAGCCAACAAAATTCATCGATAATAAATATAAATTGCGAAAAATTTATTCTGCAAAAGGATGAAATTGCTGTTCTCGAATGAAGCAAGGATGTCAATTAGAAAGTAATACAGTACTAGAGAGAAGATCAGGATTTAATCAGCAATCACCGAAGCGTCATCGAAATCAAATCGGAAAG
This sequence comes from Temnothorax longispinosus, assembly GCF_030848805.1. Taxonomy (NCBI): domain Eukaryota; kingdom Metazoa; phylum Arthropoda; class Insecta; order Hymenoptera; family Formicidae; genus Temnothorax; species Temnothorax longispinosus. The sequence goes on along the minus strand of NC_092364.1, from coordinate 3,851,031 downwards.
CAGTGAGGGGATCAAGATTGAGCGCGTTTATGCCGCTCTGTTATTGTCGGCATGAAAGAGCATAGCAATCGGCGATCGACGGTAGTCGTGGGTGCTTCTTATCACCCCAGAATCTGCGGATTGGTAAGACCCAAATCGAATTAAAACGCCGCGCGGAGGAGTGACTCGGGCGGGTCTTCTTCCAGTTAGTTCCGAGATCGATCTGGGCGACCGAAACGACAATTAGGCGAGCATTAAACGTGGCGTCTCTCACGCTAGAATCCAGGATGCTACGCGATCCTTGATTGCGCGTCTTACACGCGCGTATGACAAGCCTTTGACGAAAAGACTGACGTTCGACTGCTCGGTTACAGATTCATCTAAGTACGTGGTGGATTCGGCAAACGAGCCGCTCGCGTGTCGACAATTACATGCGACCTACGTTACGTGTGCTAGAATTATTCCACCGCCGTCAAATTTCGCGTTAAATTGAGGTCGAGTCATTAATCAGCGACGCGCGTTCAATCGATATCGCCATCATCGGCACGACATCTTTTCGGAATTATGATATGATTTTCAATTGTTACACCCTTTATATAAAACTGAATATATCTCGCAAGATAAATTACACCCCCACAAATTTTTTTTTCCAACAATAATCAAAACGTACACTAGCAATAGATGTCAACGACCAGAATTGATCTAATCGCAGGGTAGTAGTCGGAGGGTGGTTTTTACGAGTATCGTTAAGTTCGTTCAACAGCCACTGAACGGAACCCAATTTACCTTTACTTCGAATCGCGCTCAATCGTATATGATCGCGTAACAATTCGACAATTCGGTCTCTCGTACGTCAAAAACCCGAGGGACCCGACGACGCAATTTAATAGCAATAATTTTCAGTACCGGCCGATAAACTCGGCTATATCTCCGCGGAGGACGCAGCTCGGAGGACGATTCGTGAAACGCGCATTTCGGGAGAAGTGATCCTTGTCTCTCCACGATCCTTTCTTCTCTCCCGTCTCCAAAGTCGCGCGTTGCGAAAGATCCCAAATTTATTTTCCGCCGCTAATCCCGCGGGAAAGAGCGCTCTATTAATTATTGTTGGATTAACGTTGATCCTTAGAAACATTTAGAAAATAAATTTGGCAATCTTCGAGCAACACTTGTTTTCCATACCGTCCGGTCATAGACCGGGAGAAACGAACAATCGCGAGAATGAATCCCTATCCTTCTTCCCCCTCATACTCGCTTCTTTCTCTCGCAGTGTCCTTGGGACTAACCAACCGCACTAACGTAAGTTCGATCCGTGAATCCTATAAACGCCCATGGTCTTAAAGAGACTCTGCTTTTGCTCTGGTAATCGCTTGATATTGGTATGTCTGCAACTCTGCATGCGAATTCTTTCTCACGAGTCACCTGACTGTTCCGCAAATCTCTCTGTAAACGCACGTTGATTCACCGAAGTTAAATTATAGATATTATATTACGTTAAACTAATGCCGTTATTTATCGCGCAATGCATTTCGATGTAGTGTGTAACTTGAAGGGCCAATGCTAGTGGAAGAAAATGCCATTTCGCGGAATTATTGAAAATAATACAAAGAATAAATGGAGAAATATAGATTCAGGGGTGGCATTTTCGCATAAAAATTCTTAAAGGTATAATATATGAGAGATTGAGAAAACGATGAGTGCCCCTTCGCGCGATCAACGTGCTTCCGTGTTCGCGTGGGAAACGTTGGAATCGAGTTCTCGAAGAGAAGTTCTCGAGCTGTGTTCCCACTTTGACAAATACGATCTCGCGTTTCGCACGCGAACACGGGCGAGTGTAATATTGCTGTGCGATTATGAACTGCGCCGAATTAACATGGTTTTCGTTCCGTCGGGGTAGAGGGTCGCGAGTGCGTGAATTGCGGCGCCACATCGACACCCCTTTGGAGACGAGACGGCACTGGCCACTACCTCTGCAACGCCTGCGGGCTTTATTACAAGATGAACGGACAGAATCGACCTCTCATCAAGCCGAAACGACGCCTGGTAAGTACCTAAGCTGCGTTAGTTTCTCGAACGAGCGACCGTGTATTTCCGTCAAGCTTGACAGCAAAAACGATTAATCCGACGACGCAAAGACAAAAATAGACGGCAATTTGATTTTTTTACGCTCGACATCGACCGCTTCTGATTAATAGGCAGTCGTATGCTCATGTTAATTTACATATCTGTTTTATTATCATTATATTAAGTAGAAAATTATGTAAAATTGAAAAATGGCGTGGAAATGCATAGTGCTTTGCGCGATAATCTCGTGATACATTTAACGACTGAACTTTGTATATTGATATCTCAATCTCGAAAAAAATCCTACCGACTGTCTACACCTTATTCGCAAAAGTGCGTCCTTGATCGCTTCCTTCGTGCAAGCGAGACACACATACTTAATTAGCACGTACGTATATAGCGGAGAGAACGAAGTTATGCGTTTCTCGCGGTGTGTAGATATAGTACCTAATCAGAATGCAAGATAAAACAAGGCCAAGTTAATTTCCTGTACCCGCTGATTAATATACGCTCCGCTCCTCTTCACCGTGATTAGCAGCTCCGTATCGCAGAGCGCGCCCGATGATGGCGGGTCGAATGATTTTCGTGTGGAGGATCGCCGCGCCACTGTGTGTCGGAGAACGCGCGGATATATTCCTCCGTTAACGAGAACATCTTGAAACACCTTAGTCACGTCGGAAGCGCGAGACCTCGCGATCTAATCAATTTCAAATTGACCGTTTCAAACGGAAGCGATGCGTTTGCCCGAGTAAATTACCCCCCATCCCCGCGCGGTATTTTACACGTGCGATTTTTACGCGCGACAAAGAAGGCCAAGTCGAGTCCCGCGAGATAGAAATCTTTCAGGTCCGTACTAAATAGCGCGTTTCAAAAACTGCTTATCGTAGCCTCGAACACATTTCCGTAGAAAACAAGTGTGAACCTTTAAAATTTTAAATGTTAAAAATGAATACATTAATTATAAATTTACTGCGACTCACGCTAATAATAAATTCGTATCATTTATGTTTAAAAGAGAATTAGATGCACGGTTTTCACATCGTGCACGTTTTCAATCGTGGCGCGTTATAAGCAGCGGCGAATTCTGTACGTATCGGGTCGCCACCGTTCGATCGATATCACGGAACGGTAGCCGGAGGTTTCGTGCGATCGGCTCGTAGAATTCGTGTGAACTCGATCTATTTTTGGCGACTCGGCTACTAGCACCTATGTAGATGGAGCAGCCTCGTCCGAAGTACCGATGCGGAAACTCGATACCACCGGCTCCGCTTCCTCTTCCATCGTTCGGACTCTCCTCCCAACTGCGATTCGACCTGACTAAACACTCACGAAAATTCGCGGAATCGATCACGAAACGTCTGTTTTATGGTTTTACACTTTCCGTCTGTCTAATCACGTATTACCGAAATCGAATTCTCTCTCTTTTGTTTTTTATTGCGTACAGCGCATGGTTGAATCGTTCGCGATAGTGCGAGGTTAACATTTTTCAACGCGCGATGCGTGATTTTACGACCGTAATTTTTAAATGTTGATGCAAAAGCACGTTTCGACAGAAATGTTCTTAGAACATTCGCAGAATGTGTGCGTGTCAATGTCAGTTAAGCGATCAAAAATATCACGACGGTTGAGCACGCAATCTCCGTGAAAAAGAAAGATTGTTAGGCCAATTAGACGTCCAGATGTTGCTCGCGGTACACTTTCACGAGTGTCAACCCGTGTCTCAGATCGCGAAGATCGCGGCGCGCGCTCCAAAGCGAAGGCGCGCCTCGTCGAGAGCGGTGTGCGAGATGCAACGAACGAGCCCGGCATAACTCCGATGCCAGAAGCGCGCATTGACGTTTCACTATCCCTCTCGTTATCGCACTTTCTCCCTGGTGCGCGATAGAGCAAGGCTGATGGATTCAAAAGTTTTTCACCGGCCGGCGGTCGGTCGTCTCGCGAGTAATTATATGCCGCACGTCATGCGTTCGTTAATTGACGAAGTTTTACAAACAGCATCGCCGCACCGCCTCGCAACACCGTGTAATTTTCCGTTGCTATTTCTTTTCATTTTGTTGCTCGCGCTTAACGCATCGCGATCACACTCTTTCGCGAAACGCGCGGAGCTCGTTGCGATTTCGCTCGATCGAACTGCGCAAAATCTTGCGCAATTTCTACGGAGAAAAGTCGCTTCAAGGAATATTCGACGCATCATTTATTGCAAATCTCTGATTACATGTATATGTGATAACTATTCGACTATCGAGATATTTAACGAAAAAAACAGGAAGATTGGAATTTGTCGAAGAATCAATCATTAACATGTCAGAGAGTGGGACATTCTACATACAACCCAAATACACACTCTGGTGTATGTAACTCATTTGCTGTCGCCGTTTAAACAAAGGCAATCGTTTCGCGAGTTCGCCATGACGACCCGTACAAATATTCCGACGCGATGATGAACCGACACGCCCACCCATCATTCATCCGCGTGCACGCGCACCGCGGTGGTGGTGCGGTGTGGTGCGTGCGTGACGTGCCCGTATAAAAACGCGGCCGGCCGGTCGATAAAATATGTATCGATTTAAAGCAGTGGGCGTACGCACGTGCGTGCGACACTTTCGGCGTTTTCCGTAATTTTCCCCATCGCGAGAGCTCCAGACACCCTTTTTCCACTCCCGGACTAAGCTAACTCACCGCGCGGCGCGCGCCACTTACTTGTCCATGTTTACTTCCGGATTAAAAATTCATGCTGCCACTCGGCCGAAATTCATCCCCGATTGCCGGTTGTCCCGGCGAAATGACGGCCGATCGTTCGCGATTGATCGACCCCGTTCGGTAAACGATGCCGCGTACAATAATAGCGGAGCATTCCGTGCGAGGGGAAAAAACGTGTCCATTTATTATTCAACGATTAGTACCTACGTATGAAGATATAGCGAGAAATTACGATAGCTTCATTTACCGTAGAAGGTGCGACAAAATTTGATACTTTGTTTCGTAGAGGGATCGAATTCTCACAGCAAAAAATCAGTTCTTTTTATGTATAAAGCGAGGTTTATACATAATGTATAAAACTTGGTTTATTTTCAAAAAGTACGATTGATAACGGCGTCGGATCTAACTGCTCGCGCGTTTCGAGTAACCAAAGTATCCCGGCTGAAAAAAAGGGGAACCGCGCGCGCGCAAAGGCATATGCCTCTATCGCAATATGTTTCATTTTTAGCGTGCGTCCGACCGTCGACCGGTTTGAATCCATCACAGATGTGTCGCCGAAAAACGGAGCGCAGATACGATCTGGGAAACAAAAGGCGGCCACCAGGTATAACGCACGCGGGTGTGCACGCGGCCCACCACCCCGTATATAATAAAGTCGTGGCATATATTGCCCACCGCTCGTGTCCTCTTCCTCCTTTGTGCGTATTGAGCTACACGGAAATTCCGCACACGCACACGCATATGCACGCATACGTACGCACGCACACGCGTGCGCCGTGAACTCCTGCGACGGCGGCGAGGTTTCGATCAGGCAGATAGCAAGGGTTGCAACCCCCTCCCTCCCGTTGCGACCGTCGCCCGCCATGTTTGATCCTTCAGGAAGATAAAACGCCGGCTCGAACAGCTGGAAAATTTTCGTTTTTTTTTTTTCCTAAACCTCTTTCTCTCCCCTTGATTCTCTCTCTTTCTCCATCTCTCCTCGCCCGTTCTTTCTCGCTGTTGCTCTCCGTTCGCGCTAAGGGTGGCTACGTGGCTTACCTATATATCTTTGCGTACATGCGCGGGGTGGAACATTGCGCTCATGTCGACACGATATGGCGTCGAGACCTGTGGGGAATAAGATAAAATAGTTTAATGTAATTCTTGGCAATATTTGTTAATATCGTTTAATACAATATAACTTGAAGCATTAACGATATTATACATTATAATATATTTAACATGTAAATGTGCTTAGTAAAAGCAAATTAATATAACGATAAAATTTATATAGGTTTTTTTTTTTTAGATATATGCGCCTAATGAATTTAATTTTTTCATAGCGCACATGGTTATATCGTTAACTTTGCAAACGCGATTATCATTTAATTAGAAATGATAATTCTGAACATGAAATTTCCAATTTAACGATACTCTAACAGTCAAGTAAAAATGAAACAATTTTTTCTCACCTATTCTCGTTTTCAAAATACAAACATTTTTATAATTCACATTATTTTCGTATCTCCGTGATTTTGATAATTGTTTCCGTCTTCGCGTGAGAAAGTAATGCGGAAATCGCGAAAACCGCTACCGGAATCGCTCCTCGACGACATCACACACGGAGAAATCATCTTTTAGTCGCAAGCCGCGAGCCTCTCGTAGTCGCGGGGGAAAAGGAGGAAGGTACCGCGCGAAAAGGAGAGAGAATAACTCTTGCGCGCGGAGTCGCTCGTTAACGACTGTCCTACACGCTCCCCTGCTTCCCTTTTCTTCTCTCTCTCGTCCTGGGCGATGCTTATCTGCGCCCATGCCCGGTCCGTGCCGTGCAACGCTCGTCGAATTACGGTCCTCCAGGCGTTCCTGGGCATACCAGCAGAAACTGCGCTGCCATTGCTGTAGCAGAAACAGCAGCCTCGGCGAGACCTATTAAACTCCTGCTTGCTAACGGCGCGCGATGCGTTCGCCGAGAACAGGAGAATTTGTTAGTAAGGAAAAACGTTCAAAAAAATAGTCAAATAGTCTAGAGTGCAATTGAATTTATACTTCCCGACCTTGTCTCGCGAGAAGCTCATTTGCGCGAAGTGAGAGCTTCGAAAACGATGTCAAGCATTTACATTTAAATGTCAAAAAGACGGAAAGACGTTATTTTCGAAAAATCGTTCGATCCAAATTCAAGCAGTTACGAGATAAAGAGTGACCCTCCCGAACTTCGCGGCGCGATTTTATCTCGATTGGCTCTTCAGGTAGCCAAGATAGGGCGCGACCGAAAGAGGGACAAAAATCGTTCTCGGGTGCAAAGGGTTATCCTCATCGATCTCCACGCGGAAAATGAATAGCGTGCTCTATTATGCCGGAGTCGAAATTGTCCGGCGTCTCGCGCTCGCGCATTGTGTCTCCGAGGGATTAAAGACTCCTTCGTACGAATGAACGAAGCCCGAGTATAGAAGAACCGAGCCGGCCAATGACTCTGCATTCATTTACCGGGACTAGGATTTATTCTTCCTCGTTGTGAAGCATCGGTTTAAATAGCATAATAATTGAGCGTGAATTTTTAATGGCACTTGATGACTTGATAAAGTGTCGTTACGATCCTACCTAGCCTACGTCGTTACGGGCGTATTTTTAGAGGCATTCGCCTTTTAAGTCTCGCACACGCCCCGAGCGTGTCACTTACGTGACGGTGATTGAACGTGTTTGGGAGGGGGAAAAAAAAGAAAAAACACGGGAGGCAAAAAGGGCATGCGATCTTTTCGTACTCGCCGAGTGCGCTCGCGATTCTCGTAAAGGCGCAAAGTAATCCGGGCAATGACTTGGAATACGTCTTGCCGGTGCGCGAACTCGATTATTCCGCCGCGTGAAAGTATAATTCGCGGCGGCGCGACCGGCTCGGTGTTTTTCGCATGCGCGCGCCGTGAAAATTTCCCTTCGCGTTCGCTTTTTATGCAGACAGACACACGCTCCGGAGCGATGAAAATTTCCACATAATGCACCGCGCGGCCCGGTAATTGCTCTCATGACTCGTCAACGTTACGGTTTAATTCATGCGCTATATCCCCGACAGTTCGCTTTAAATAACTTTTAGATCTTTTTTTCTTTGCAGTCTGGTACGTGCGGCAATTCGCCTCCGTTACTCTCGAACCTGTTCCTGAATCATAGATCTTTCCTCAAACGAAATATCAGCTTTAAGATCGCTATGGAAAGGTCTCTATTAATTTAAAGTAATTTGTAAAACTTGATATTATCAATGATGTGAAAAACTATGCGCTAATTTTATTTCATGTTTAGACATTATTCGTTAAATTACGAGACACGAGAGCGATTTACTTTTTCTCGCGAGTAAAATTGGAAAAGTCTCGAGCCGCAGCGGAATCGCATCGGCCGACGAAAATCCGCTGGTGGCTGTTTTTTTCCTTCGCGGACGAAAACAAGCGTCTCCCCGACTGCCTTATGGTGGTCTATGAGCAGTGTTCGCTGCGTAGCACGTCGGGGGCAGTAACGGCGACTGAATTATGTACCAGATGCAAATACCGCCGATTGTTCGGTGCCGCTGGCGTCTTCCATCCATCTTTCAGCTTCCTTGAAAATTCCGCTCATGAAATACGAGATTTGCATCCGTTCACACTTTGAATATACGACGCGCTGTCCTCGCAAGCGAGATCGGCACTCGTCTCTCTTTCTCTCTCTCTCTCTTTTCTCTCGTCTCGTCGCATCCCGTTTTCGCGCCTTTCCTTCCTTTACCTCGCGACGCCCGATCGATGCTCTGTTATAGCGCCTCCAGAATCGATCGACGATCGAATCTCGAATCAGCGATCAGAGAGGATTTACACGACCGTGGAACGCTCCTCGCGAAACAATAGCACACGAATTCGCGATTTCTCCGGGAACAAAAGAGCTCGTATGGTCCCGATCGATTGATTCGTTATTACTTGCATTTACCTGTATGAAATATAACTATTACATATTGTAATATGATATGTATTGTAACACTGAGTGATTGCATCATGACAATTGTTACATTCTAAGATCAAGAAATAATAATTCATAAATAGCCATTAATCCATTTATAATAATCTTAAAGTTTTTATTGGTTTTAGACGGCCTCGAAAAATTGTTTATTTTTGATAGCATTAAATTTATTTATTCCATAATAATCGACTGAATGAGGTAGGATGAGCATGCTCCATGCGCCTCGTTTTCAAAAGATTTTAGTATCCTTCTCGACGGTGTACACGCATATAATTTTCGATAGAGAGCAAGAACGAGAGAGCGAGAGACAGACGAGCCAATTAGATGGGCGTGTGCGCGCGGACCAAACGAAATAAATTCAGAAAGGAGAAGGTGAGAGAAGGGGGAAAGGGAGGCCGAGGTGTGAGAGAAGGGCGCGTAACGAATCGTCGTAACCTATTAACTTGTAAATTGCTTCCGACTGTTGTGGGCGAGAGAGGTGCGCGGTGCTCCACTCATAAATTCGCGAAATAAATCCCCGGGGCCTTGTCGCCTCGGCAAAACGAGACGCGTGACAAAGTTATTGGATTCCCGTTAGCATAACCGAAGCAGTAACCGAAGACCGATTAGATTCCGTGTCGATAACTCGTAAAATTGCGGGTTTCCGCGCGACTTTGCATCGAAAAGCGACTAACTCGTGTCGCTCGTTGATAGGGCCTCGTAGAATTTAAACATAAAAATCTGAAACAGCGAACAAAGGGTGAGATAAATCGGAGAGCTCGAAAGAGACGATCGGGTCCGTGCGAGATTATTTATTGCGTATTATCGGTAGGCCTCAAAAATTGGACGGATCAATGTCGATTTATAGGAGATACCGGATATAAGCGGACGACGATCCTGTCCTATTCGCTCGGCGCGAGACACGATCGCACACTTCGATCATTATTGACGCGATAATTCAAGCCGGTTGTTTGCCCGGCACCGTTATATCCCGCGTGTATAATGCTTTTCTTTTTCGTCCCGTGGTACACGGCTACTTAAGATTCGGTATGCCGCGATTGGACGGCCGTGGCCGGCCCGTCCGACAAGCCGATCGATCATCCGCTCCGGCCCAAAGAAACAATTGTTTCGTCGATAGAGTGCCGCGGTTCACTCTTCATACGCGTATATATTTATAAACCCTTAACTCTTTTTACTCGTCCGTGAAGGACGAGTTCAACGACAGTTTCTCGCAGAAGAATTTCACGTATATAAAAGTAACGTATGCGGCTTAGCGAACAAGACAAGAATTGCTGCAGTTGCAAATCATTCTTTACCATTATATAAACTTTGAATAACTAAATAAATTTACGGAATAATTTGGGAGTTGCGATCGCAGAAGTTAACTCATTAATAAATATGTCGCTAAAACATGAGGGTCAAGGCACTCGAGCTGAGTATCTCGAAAAGTCGGCAGAAATATGTTTCACTATCTTGCGATTGCGCCGCAACGTTGACCGCCGGAGCCGAGAAAGCGCGCATAAATTTTTCTCGCGTGCGCCCATCCGCCCGTCGTGATCCCGACGAGAAAATGTTTCGTCGCTGCTAAACGCGAAGACTCGGTACGGCGGTGTCGAATCCGGTGCTTTCCCTCCTTGTAAGAGCGTGAAATTGTTTCGCGTGCGCGTGCAGGAGTCGAGCGAGAACGGACGAATTAACGATTTAATCGCTCCGCGCAAAGCGGTCTTCGACCGATATCGGCTCGCGTGAGTTATGCAAATCGTTATTCAAATCGCGTCGCGGTGTCTGGCTGTTGTTACTGAACTCGCCCTCTAACGAAGCTCCAATCAATTCTACCTACTGGCAAACGCACGGGGGCATTGCGTCGGTGAAGGTGGCGAGGAGAGCGGTAAAACTCGCCGCGCCACGCCGCGCTGGCGTGGCGTGGCGTGCACACGCAGGTGCGCACCGCTATCGCGTTACACGCTTATCAGCCGAGGGAAAGAACACTGCTTGGACATAGACAAAAAGTTTCCGGCGAAAACATGATTCCGCGGCCGCCCGATCTACAACCGCAAGGTAGAAACGACGTGAAGAAATTGCGCCGGGAACGGATTAATTGTTAACTATTTGTCTTAACATCGGTATACGGCTCGAAACGGGACGTAAGAAACGTAACGATTCGTGATAGGTATTAAACCGTGTCGACCGGCTCGGTTATTATCGAAGAGACTAGAGCGCCCGCGACGTAGCGGCGCGCTCTTTCATTCCGCTCCATCGTGAAAAAAGCGTCCTGTTTTTCCCAAGTGCCCACAATTCTAATCCTTTCCCATGCGACCCCTCGGCACGCCCTATATATCGACGGCGGTTTAAGGCATCGCTCGCCCTTTATGCCCCTTCCGTCAGGAGAAGGGGATCTTCCTCTCGTTGAAGGCAGACGTGGATTCCTCGCTAGGTTTCCCCAGGGCAGCTGCGCACTCTATCATTGGTCGCGATCTCGATGTATCCCACCCGAGTCCGGGAAACGACCCCTCTAGCAATCAAGGACCAATCCCATCCCGCTCGTGTCCCGTTGCAGCAGGAGGGTAGTAGGAACCCCGCGGTCGCCGCCACCGCCGTCGCCGCCACCCTTCCTTCATCTCCTCGCGCACACTCCAGCTCAGATGAATTCCTCCCTTCGAGCCACCCCTCGCGCGCACGAACGAGAGAGACTGAGTCGCTAAGAGCCTAGGTGGGAGATTTGACGGTGATTTAGGAAATGGTGGCGCATGCTGCGGGCACAGCTCGACGGGGAGAGAGAGAGAGAGAGAGAGAGGGAAAGATGATTTATTTATATATTTTGTCGGAGAAACTGTTAGAATCTGTGATTATAACACTGAGAAGCAAATGAAAATGAATGGAACGAAAGGAAGGCGTTGAAAGTTGAAATTGCAAATTAGGTATTTATTCTCTCTTAATTGGAACGATAAATGGAAATATAGATGAAATAAGGCGCGCGCGCGCGCGTATGCGTGTTAGACTAGAGATTTAGATTATGAAGCGAACAAAATATGTGCATTGTTATTAATTTGAGCGGGTTCGAAGCATTTCGCAATGGAAATTATAGGTGTGGGAACTGTATGAATATTGGTCGCGGCGTTCGAATTGAACTGTACTGTCCCGGACAATGGCAAACATCATGAATTCTAAGGGTAATCGTGTCTAAAGATGTGCTCGTATTGTGTGCGAGTTAATCCAGTAGCATTACGACTAATATACCTCTATCAGTAGTAACACCCTAATCCCACCAGACGATTGAGAGCAACGATTCCCGAACTCGTGCGATTTTCTTCCAAAAATTCCGGACCCATTCTCAAGTCGCTTTTATCTACCTTTACGTGCGAGTCGAGTATCGATCTCCGGTTCGGCAATCGGCTACGTCTGAGAATCGGGAGAAAAACACCGATGGAAAGAGGTCGCGCGGGTCCAATCTTTAAAAGAATCGTCCTGGGAGTCCATAAATCCTCCGCCGGGGCACGAGTACGATCGGAGGGGGAGAGGGGGCACGAGTTGGAGAGAGATTCCTCAGTCACGAAAGAGCGAAGAGAGGGGGAAGAAGAGGACGAAGAGAGGAGGCTGACCGGCCGACTCTGTCCACCGAGGAGCCCGAATTGGCCTCGCGGGCACGAAAAACGCGCGACGATGGCACTCTCGAATAAATCAAAGTGGCGTGAAAATCAATTGTAAGACACTCGCCTCGCGTGTAGTCGGCCCGTCAGCCATCCCCATCTTCCCTCCCCTCCCCCCCCGCATCGCCGGATGCTTCTCTTCGTACGGTACGTTATCCGGACGAGGACGCCGTCCTTTGTGCTCCACGATGCTTGCCTCACGCGCCTCTTTGTCCACGAGTGTACGTTTACGTGTGCGGGCGAGAGTGCACGCGTGCGTATACATACACGCGCGTGTGCACGCCGCCGCCGTAGCCGGAACGTCTGCGGCTTTCGCGAGAGGGGGTGGATAGGAAGGGCGAAGCGATGGTAAAGTCAATACGGACGTAGCGGCGCGCAAACGCCGGCTACCAGCCAATGCGAATGTCGCCCGCGGCGCATGGCGTCCGCGGGAGAGCCGCCGCGCCGTCACGGCGCTGATATCGTTCCCCATCTTGTGAACGAAGAAGAGGAAGGTGATAAAGGACGAGCGTGTGTCTCTCCACGGAATTTCGGACACTTTGCGCGAACGCCCGTGGAATTTTAGGGGAAAGTCAAAGGCGTCCGTTTCCTCGCCGTTGATCGATCGACCTCCGGGCCAGAATCCGAGTACAGGGAGGATCCGTCGACGAGATCAAGATGGCGAACACGGCGATCGAGGCGGATGTCGATCTCGACTCGCCTCGTATCGGGACACTACTCCGACTCGCCGCCCTCTGTTTCGTCTCGTTCGCGGCCGATGAATTATTTATGCCTTCCTGCGTTTTGTGCGACAAATTCCAAGAACGGAATGACCGGGATCACCGATATAATTTATCATGCGTGTCGACTGTAAAATCGCTCTGCGGCGTGCGCAACAATGCGAGCCGCGTAGCTAGCGCGCGATTTATGGATGTACCGATTCAAGGATCCCGGCGCGTCCTGTTGCGCGATCGCGGGTTTGACGAACTAGAATTATATGTCTGCGTTCACTTTTATCCCGATCTCACGTGTCGCCGATAAAACGGGAAGGGATAAAAATTTCACGAAAAATCGATAATTATTCCTTCTCGAATTCTTCCGTTTCTAAATAATGCAACGCGTGCATCACGTTTATCAGAATATTGTGAATCATTTCTGACAACTTCGCGTCAAGTAGTTGCACCGCTTGCAATCGTTTGAGAAATTAAGCGTTGCGGAAAACAGATCGCGCTGTATGCGAACGAGACTCGCCGGCCGACGGCTCCCGCACACCCTTTCGCCCTTAGTTGTGAAAACGGGGGTGCGGAGGGTGAGTGACAAGTAATGGCCGCCGCGAGCGTTATTTATTGTGCCGCTGCCGTGCACACGCGAGAGAGGCGTAGGCGTAGCGGCAATTTCCAGCGATAACCGAACGAGCGTGAGTACGCGGCTCGTCCCCGCGATTATTCGCCGCGAGTGAATAAACGGAACAGCTGTACGGAGAAAGACAGAGAGAGAGAGAGAGAGAGAGAGAGAGAGAGATCCACGACAGTCGAACATCGTGATTAAACGACCTATCACTGCACCTTCGCCTTAATCCTTCGGCTTGGAATCCGACGGACGGATTTGCATGCCTCGAAGACGATCTTACGATGGAAATTATTTTTAACATCGCAAATTGATCGATCCTTGTGCGTAATGGCCGTAATTTCTGAATCCGTTCAAAATTTTTTTATTAGATCACGAGCGAGAGGCAAGCTTCTCAGCTACATTCTATCTTCGCGCACGAGCGGGACTCGCGCGCGGACGGTTGCGGCAACCGTGTGCGGCGGCGGCGTTATTTATTGCGGCCGTATAAACGCGAACGAAGGCACAACGGCTATTCCGAGCGACAGTCATGGACTTCATCGCCAAGACACATTTACTGTTTCCATCATTAAGGCGTCTCTAAATGTCACGCTCGCGTAAAGAGCGCTTAAAAAGCTGCAACCGCTCGGCTCGATTGTGCGCACCTCATTTTTCTCGGAGAGGATTGTCTTTACATCCTCGTTAGATATCATACAGTAGTCTCGTTTCGATATTGTCTCCGTTATAGCGAGGGACATTTTACCGAATTTTGATTTTCTATCGCTTTCCTAAGATCGATCTCTCAGATCGCGGACGTCATTGTCGGCGACGAGCGCGTTCGATAATTATATACATTCGCGGGTCGGGACAGCGCGCAACGAGGCGACGGGAGGGAGCGGTGCGAGGAAGAAACTGCTGCTCTCAGCATTTACCATCCGCTCGAGAGCCGCGGCCAACATAATAGAGACAACATAATGGCGCTAATATAAATAATAATGCCACGGTTTAAACGCGGTTGTAAGGAAGACTTAAGAAAGGCTCTCAAAGCTAGTCGTATTCATCTAGCGAGTTTCTTACACCGCCGCGTGACACGCAGGCTCCGTTAGACCCGCGTAACAAGAAGACGATCGAGAGGCGCGTTATCGGGGCGAGAACAGGAGAGATAGAGAGGAGAAAGAGGAAAATCCGCCGTGAAAGATAAATGTCTTGCTCGCGCGCTTCGTTGATTAATTAAATCTCTGTATTAGCATAAGTGCGGTGCGATCGAGCGCGTGGCGAATGCGAGAATCCGCGGAATCGCGCATCACTGAGTCTCGGCTTCTCGGAAGGTTGACTATCTCGGTCGAATATATCTCTCGATGAGAGAACGCGAATTTACGTGTGGACATCTCTGTGGAAGGATTATTCTAATCTCTCACCAGACGAAAGTCCGAATTTAATATTTTGAAATATCGAACGTCAAGAGGGAAACACGCGAGCATTGATATTGGATAAAAATAAGTTTTCCTTGACCGTGCTTACGGTAAGGACAACGCGTGCGGAAGGTAGATCGAATAAGAGATTCAATCACGAAAAAATTAATGTTCGACCTGCCCCCGCGATTGAGGACTCCCGCGATTCGCGATAAAACAGATCGTCATGCACGGCAGTAAGTGGCAACGGTTGAATAATCACCGTCGCTAATCGCGCTGATCGTTGACCGAGCAGATAAGAGCGCGCCGTGTGCTTGAGGAGAAAAATCCGTTTGATGAATGGCCGACGCGTTGAAACACGTTGCTGGCATCTGCCTCGTGTGTCACTTGACAGATCTTGACCCTAACATTATCAAGAGGAACAAGAGAAAGACACTTTCGTAGTCGTTTATTAATATAATTTTCTTTTTATAGAAATGAGATATATGTGGCAAGAAATAATACGGTTATTTATATCCTCTTTATCGTAATACATTGTAATACTTGATTGTAATGACAAATTATTGTAATTAAAAATGCAGAAAACAAATTACGGTTTCATGCAACGGAGTGCGAAATGATATATGCGATTATAGAAACTATGCGGGTAGTGTTGAAGTTAAAATAACGAGTCTTTTGTTTATTGCCTTTTTCTCACTATCGCATCAGTATTATAATTTAAAACCAAGTGAACGTTGTAACTCGTCACGGGATTTCCATTAACATATCCTGCGGTAATTATGAGGAACGCATTGTATAAATTATCGGTGAAAAAAAATAGAAAATTAGGAAAACAATTTTAAGCGACATAAATGATTATACGGATCGTAAAACACACAACAACAAAAATAATGTTTGATAAATTTCACGATCAACATCATTTTATATTACTTAATTGAAACTGAAGACAGCAGTTAGCAATATACGTATCTAAAGATCGTGGAGAAAATATCAGGGCAGTATTTTCCAACGTCTCGAAAACGAAGGTGTACACGGATATGTCGCGGTGACGTTGACATAATTTATTCGATGCTCGGGTGATAAATCGCATATTAACGCGGATCACGAGGTCTCTTTCACCGATAGCTCGGATCGTGGCAGCACGGCTCGCCATTAGCTCAAAACGTTACGGCATTAAACGCCCTCGTCGGGCTCGGGCCGACGGCCGGTGCATTACACTATCATTGATATCGGTATCAAAGTAGCAAGGCTGGCCACCTTGCCCTAATAAGCCGAACAGGATATTCAATCCTGCCTGCCTCGTCGCGCGTGTGCGTGCGTGTGCATGCGAATGTGTCGTGCATTGTCTGACGTACGCGCGCAGAACAGTTGCACAATCTTCCTACCCACACAAACAGACTCCGCGCTGTATTAACATACAATCATGCCGATTTTGTACACGTACACGCGATCGATGTGGTTCTACGCGGTAGCTTTCGCGGCTGAAGGCAACTTTGGACATCAGAGATAATTTCGTATATTATCAATTCAAATACCGAAATTGTGCGACTGACAAGACGGACAATCGATAAGTTACGCAAGAACGAAGGCTGCTAAAATAAAATTAATATACATCGCATGGTAATTAGGGACCCCGTTTTTACGTATTGCACTTCGTATCGACTTCGTATTTAAAAAAATTTCTCGGATATAATCGTCTTTACTTTTCTCTTAAATAAATAATTTTCAATTTCCAGTGAAACGTTTATTCGTTTTAATTTTCATTGAAGAAAAAGAAGCAGAGAAGCTTGCTTTCTTCGCGAAATATGAAGACGTTGTTCAGCGCTCCGAGAAAAAAAATAAGCATAGAGAGATAAGAGAGTACCGGTGGACGCATCGCTCGTAAATTTTTCCATGTGCGACCTCACTCGACCGTAGAGTGAGTCTCGCACTAACGGCCGGTACGTGTATTCACGCATGAGAAGATGCAGTGTATGTTGCGTGCGTGTGCCCGCGTGCATACACGCGGGCGGCAGTCGTGGTTGCAGGAGCAACGTTGTAAAACGATTTAAATGCCACATGACCCGGTGGTGTTACACACCTGGATACTACTACTCGACTTGTCTAATATCTAAATATGTCTCGTACGCAGCACGAGGCGGCGGCGGCGGCGGATACAGAGAAGAGAGAGAGAGAGAGAGAGAGAGAGAGAGAGAGAGAGAGAGAGAGAGAGAGAGAGAGAGAGACGAGGGAATGCCAGAAGCAAGAATGTGCTTGAAAGTATGCATCAATTTGTGTTATGCAAAGCACTTTGAATATCGGCTTAAAAGATAAAGTACGAATGTGCGCGGAGGAACGTGCGTGTTACTTCCCGCGTCACGTTAAAAGCCGCGTAATTAGACGCTCCGCAGAACCTCGATTCGCGTAAATTGGAAATTACAGTTGAGACCGCGACATCGCGCGGTAATTGCGGCGTAACACTTTTGGAGATTTATTTCACTGGTGGCGAGAATGTCACTGTCGTTGCTTCTCATCCGGAGGATGATGCCTGATTCGATGATGATGATGATGATGCGAAATAATTAGTCTATGATTGGTATCCGCTCTCTTAACTGTTTTACACATGGATAATTCTACTTTATATGCGTACGAAGATCTTGCCCACCGATAGAAATGGGCGGCGGATAATAAAACGCTCTTGGCAATGACGAGCGCATCGGCAGGGCGGTGATTATAACGATTATAAAGGTAAAAGGAGGTAGGAGGTACGGTAACGATTAACGGCTGATCGAAAATAGCGCGGATAGGCCTCGTATCTAGCCTATTATTTTGTACGTATACTAATTTATAGTTAACAATTTTCACGTGCGTGCTTGCAACGGTGAAAACGTTATCATCGATTAAATTAACCGCTTAGACGTAAACTCTACTATAAAAAAAAATCAAGACTCTAATCTCGATAGCAGCGAAAGAATAATTCTTTTGGAACAAGCACAACGTTAGATTGCTAAAATCACACCCAGATGACTGTCGCTATTCGTCGAGATTACGCGTGTCTACGTGCGTGTCGTACAATTTACGCACTATAGCACTCGTATTCACGTGGACGGAATTCCTTCTCTCCCCTTTCTACGATCGTCTTGCCTACGCTCCGGACACCCGTTACGTTGGAATATATGCCCGGACGAAAGTGCACCGGGGCCGGAGTGTGGGTGTGTGTAAGAGGTCCAGCCTTGCCTCGGACGGAGGCTGGGTGTGGCCGTGACTAAAAGTTCACTAGAGCACTCTTTAACACACTTAACACGCGGTTTCTCCGTCGTGCCGTGTACGACGAATCGCGCGCGCCCGATGCAGGTACACTGGAAATTCAACCGTCCCGCATACACCCGTCCGCGTAATGCATTCTTTTTCGACGCGTATATGTAACGCATCGAGATTTCCTTATCCAACGATCTAATCGCGATGTCG
The DNA here is from genome assembly GCF_030848805.1 of Temnothorax longispinosus. NCBI lineage: Eukaryota > Metazoa > Arthropoda > Insecta > Hymenoptera > Formicidae > Temnothorax > Temnothorax longispinosus. Next base: position 3,832,553 of record NC_092364.1, on the reverse strand, counting down.
GCGAGACTGACTCTGATCGAGACGAATCGAGAGATTCACCGTTGCGTAATCTGAGATTTTTCGCAAAGCAGCACGATACGTTTTCTACACGAAGATCTCTTACTGACAACTTTGTATAATTATAGTTATAACTGCTATAATTATATAGCTCTTGAGTCAAAGCTTAATATCTGTATTGATCTTGTTCTTTTTTTTTTTTTTTCGTTCGGGCAACCTTTCCGTCTATCATGGTCAACGTCGTTAAATCAATGTAACCAGTATATAAATCATTGTAATATAATTACAATCGTTTGCGCGGACGGAATGAAGTGCGAATGGAGTTTCCCGAGATTACAGTGCGGTTTTATAGAGTAACATCGCCAATAGTAATGCGTCGGATAATTCTATATAATATCGCATTATGATCGCGCGACACATACGGCGGAGGCATTACGACTAATGCCGCTAATGATAGCGGCCGATTAATTTACGTATACGAACAACCCGTTTCGTTACTTTCACGCTGTAAGTGCCGCGGCGGTCGAGCGAGCGAGAGAGAAAGAGAGAGCAAACGAGCGAGTGCGCGCGATATCGATCGTTAGATCGCGGTGATTCATACTCCATTTAAATGCATACCCTGTCGCTACCGACGAGGATTTTTAGCAATGCCACGAAGAGCGTGACGTCGCAAATAATTCCCGTGGGAGGTATACAGAGATTTTTCAAATACCCGTGTCTTTTAATTTAATTTGTGCCAATTCGAGACCATCTATTTCCGCGAATTCTTCGCTTCAGTAAATATCAAGCAATTTTCTTGTCGAAATACACATCTCGATTTTTTTATGTTAAATCATTGAAATGTTTCCCACAAATCTTTATATAACCATTTATTCCGTTATACGGAATGAATGATGTAGAATTTTTTTCCTTCTCGTTAATTATTAATAAAAGCGAGGAGGAGAGAGAAGTCGCGCCGACTTCCGCCGTTCATTACGGCGAAGTCCCATTAGAGGAAGTTAAATCGGCGACGATCGGGCCGAGGATCAGCGTCGTTTATCTGGTATACTGTAGGGAATCAACACTTTGTAGAGCGACCGTACTACGCACATTTGCATGCTATCGCGAATGGATCGCGGCCGAGAGATCGGCCCCCGTGTGACGGTAATGCGCTCGATTTAATTTCCACGACGGGCCGGGAGTCGCAGGAGAGATCGCTTTAGCATCCAGGGTGATCGAGGAGCGCGGCGTCCCCGTTTGACACTGAAAACGACGGTGTCGTTAACTATCGACACGCGGCCACTAAGGTATCCCCGCGTCAAAGTTACGCACCAAGTGGCACAAAGTCGTAAAGTGTGTCTCGATATTTTACGACGAGCGAACGTCGCATATATATGTTATAAAGGTAAACCGCTTTCGAGAGAAACGGCACGGGTGGGGAATTTAAAAAAAAATTACAATGTTCAGCGACATTTAACGCACTTATTTAATTTAATTATCTGGTCTGTCATTGAGAGGGATTAATGCGAATAATGAAATGCGAGAATGATATTTCCCGATGACGTTAACGTCTGCGATACTATTAAAAGGCAATCGGCAGCTATTAAGAACGCACCGACGTGAGTGTGCATACTTTAAGTACTCGCGCGCTCGCGATATTCATCGCGGTATATTATATATCCGGCCTAACGTCGATACCATCGTCAAAGTGCGTAATAACGAATAATAAAGATTTATACGCAATTTCATTATCTCGATTATAAAATCGGCAGAAATCGGCGTAATCAGCGATTCACGGCGTTTCGCACGTTGGTCATCGGTGAGGATGATGATGCCATTAAGGTAACATCGGACGACTAAGCGAATTGACTTTGCGCCTGTGTGCGCGCGCGCGCGCGCGCGTACACATGGACTAACTGTATGGTAATCGTGTGGCCGAGGGGGGATGGTATCATACCGTATATTATCTAGCTGCAGATTATACCGAGCGAATCGCAATTATCCGTCTGCGCGCGCGCGCGCGCGCACTGGCACATCGTCTTACCGCTTCGTCTGTATAATCTAATGCTTTTCAATAAGCACCGATTTTCCCGATCATTAGCGCGCTCGTTTTACGGCCATTTGTCTCCCGTGGCCACCGCCGCACGCGCGGATCGGCCAAGATATCCTCCTCTCCTCCCGGTGTCGCCGGAGGAGAAGGAGGAGGACGGGAGGGAGGGGAAGGGAGGGGAGAGAGGTAAAAATCGCGACCACGAGCCGAGTGCGCAACGCGCAATTTGCCTGTCAGTGAAATTACAGGGAGCTGGAAGTCGTGTCGATGACGCTCGCCGGATATAATGTGTAATAAAGTATTGCGTCATGGTATGCTATATATCGCGCGATAGATATTGTGTGGCAAAAGTATTGACGCGCGTGATCGCCGCCGCGCGGTTGCAACGCGGAGTAACGGGAACGTCGAGCCTCACCGACTTAACTTCGACTACCTAACGCTCGCTCTCGCGCTCGCGCCGCGCGATGGGAGCGATCGCGAGAGCGCTATTAATTGCATAGCGTTATATCGCGACGTCAGGACGGGAAGGGTCGATTTTATCCTCGGACAGAAGGACAAATCGAAAGAGTTGATGATACCTTACAACAGGTACTTTCGGCGTGGAGGAATAGGAATGTCGCTCGTGTTTCTTTATACACGCGCGTGACATTTTCCTCCATCTAAGACGGGGGATAAATGATATCGCCTCGCTCCAGCTCCAAAGTATCGGCTGCGTTCCCGTTAAGTATAATCAAGTGGCACACGGTCAAGGCCTGCCGGACCGTGAAAAAGCCGCGTTCGCGCGGCTTTCAACGCTAATGCATGTCCCTTTCGGCGGGCAAAGTCGCGGCGCAGCATTTTCAGATGATAATCAGCCGTCTCGCATGCAAATACGGAACACGGTTAATCGCGCAAACAACTATAATTTAACGGCACACGTTGGGAGCCCCGGAGTAATCGTGATATTTAACGGAGGTGCATACGCTCGCATAAAAATCTTTATGTCGAAGAAACCACTGGATTTCTTTTGGCGAGATTTTATTATTTCACCGTACTTTAATAATTTAATACGTGATAGAATCTGTACCCAATGCTAATTCTAATTTAAAATAGCAAGTGGAAATTTATAAGAATAAGTATGATAATGAGGATTCGTGCGATTTATCTTGAAATTCAACGGCGCCAGGATGCATTAAAATGAGACTCCTTTTTCAAGATATTGACACGGGGATTTATGCAAAAGCAATTCTTTTGCGCTTCTTCCTCGAAGATCGATTAACGAAGACAATGCGATTTAGTCATACCGCCGTCACTTCACCGTGAGCGGAGGAGAGGCAAGACTTCGAACTTCACCGCATTGAGAAGGATCCAACGGCGTCGTGATTTACGCCATTCTAGGATCGTTTGCTTGTAACGCCTTGAATTATAGATGCCTATCCTTGTGGAAAGCCGTGTACACACGCGGAATCGCGCGCCGGAGACGCGCGCATATAAATATCTGCGAACGACCACGACGACGACGACGAAGCGCGGAAAATGAAGTCGCCACGCGATCGCTGGAGTCGTCCGCGAGATAAATCTCTCATACGACGCCGCCATTAATTCTTTATAAGCGAGAGACGCAGATGCATCTTGTATTTTCATTTAATCGCGGGAGATTCGTTCAATCTCTCAAGATTTTGCAATAATATGTAAAACTAATCTCTCGAGATATTATTGATATCCATCCGATGATTAACAGCGATACAGAAGCGTTATTAATGGCCTCGGCGATTAATTTCCTATCACAATTTTGTAAATTTAAATTGACGATTATCCCCATTTAATAGCAGATGCCAATGAAACACAGAATTTTGATCACGAATGTCGAACTTGTTTAATTTTTAATCTTTAATTTTTCCCGCCTGCCAACCATCGAAGGTTGGCAAAAAACCAGGAGGAGTATGTGTTTCATCTGTTATTACTTCTTGGTAATTACAGTATAATTTGATATCAACTTTGTTTACAAGTTTCTTGTTACCTGTAATCATAACGCTTATGATTACGAGAATGAAACGTATGTAAATAATACATTGCGGACAAGAGGAATTTAAAAGGTTCACGCGTTACGTGTTGACGGTTCAACTGAAGTTCGGACTCGAGCACAATGTAGCAGAACCTCGACAGTGGCCGCAAGCAGTTAGGCAAAGTCATAAATCGAGGATCGAGGGGTCCAATTGTGGCCGGACACACGCACGCACACGAACGTTCGTACAGACGCGTATACAAGGGGTGGCCCGTTCGCCTCGGGTGCCCGGACGACATAATTCACCCCTCTGGAATTCTATTTCAAAATTGCTGCCGCGAGAGCGCCTCGAATTTCTGCAGTTCCCTCTCGATCTACCCTTTTCGCGACGTTTACCTCCATCGTGCGGCGCTCGTGATAAGTCTTATCCCTCGCGGCGACTTGGTCGCAATTATATTAAATCATTTTTGCACGGCCATGTGTCGTTTCCGTTGACTATATGCGCGACTTTGCGTGTTTTCTTGATAAAGAAAGAGAAAGAGAGAGCCGAAGATACAGGCTGCGGTTGCAAATAAAGAGCGCAGCAGCGGCCAGTAACGGCAGCAACGGCAGAGGCAGCTTTCGGTAGCGAAGGAGACAATTTTTATTTATGTTCCATTGAAACAAGGAGCGCGCGGAGTAGCTGCGCCCTTTTTTTTTCTCCTGCACGCCTTCTTCTGGAGCGCGCCCCGGGGGCTCACCTCGTAATTCACTGCCCACGCGGTCGTTGCCGTTGTTGCCGGAGAGAAGTGCGAGCGGAGGAGGCCAAATCAGGAGCGGAATAAACGCTTCCGAAGAAACCGGCCGCGCGCGCGTTGTCCCGACCGACGCGAGACTAATTGCATTATCATCTGTAAACAATCCCCCGATTTTTATCGACGCTCGTCGTTAATCTCGATATATCTCGGCGCTTATCCCCGCAATTATACCTTATACCTTACCTCCGCGTAATGGACGTAGAAATGTGAGAGAAAAAAACTTAATGTGAATCATCGAATTCCTAGTCTCGTGGCTGTAATTACGATCTGTACAATCGCGATAAATTGCTATACGTGGAAGCGTGGGAGCTACGAAAAGCAACACGCGATTTTACCCGAGTGTAAATCGCAAATTTTGTAAATTGCAATTTTTTAATTACGACTCTATCGTAGTTCGAACAATCGAATTAAGGAGTGCATATAATTTATGTGCATGACGGCTCTTCCTCGAGTTGCACGTATATGTACATACGTTCGACGCTTGTGATGCTCTCGCCACGCAATGTGGAACATCAAAAGCGTGAAAAAATAAAAGGATAATTATGCGGTCCTTCGCACCACGTGAGCACGCAGGTTGATCGTTGGTGTACCGCGATACGTTCGAATGCATTCTCGTGTCACTGCGCATTGTAACGATTCGCTCGATCGTACGAGGCGCTTCCTGCTGCCGCAATAACTAACGAGCGTCCAACAGCTTTATGTTTGTTTAGAGGGCCGAACGGGCTTCAATGCGAAGTCTTGTCATCTCGTGAAAATTACAATGGAGGCACGTCGAGCGACGCGAGAAAAATATATGTGTACGCGTATCACCGTAAAATAACCGCGTCCCTCCCATCGATCGCCGATGTATCCTCGGCTAATCTATGCTTTTCCGGATATAATGAGCTACAATTTTTTTTATAATGATCCCGATGAAGACTATGACGAATGGCTTAATTTCGCAGGGCAAACAAATTGAAATCTGCCTACGGCGCGGCGCTCTCTAATATGTATTTGAATGCATAATTAACGCGGCCACGTGTTATTAACCCATTGTCTGCCGGCGTGAGGTAGCGCGCGGACGTAAGACGCTCGTGGTGCATAACCGGGCAATTTACACGTCTTTTGATCCGTGAGACTTGTTTTCAACTATCGTCCCGTAAATCATCTCGCGCTCCATAAACTTGGCCGTCGTTGTATCTTCCCTCCCCGCCTTCTCTCCACCTCCTCTCCCCTTTCTCCACGCGCACTGCCGGGCTCTCGTCTCCCGTCCTCGTCGGGCACCGGCGCGCGCGATCCTCCTTTCCTCTCCGGTCAAATAACACCCTACGATTTACGGTGTAATTTACAGTCGACCGTACGTATGTATACTGCGATCTCACCGTGTAAATACGCCACTTTATTTCGTATGCGCGAATGCGTTCTCTCCACCCTCTCGCTCTTTCCTCTTGTTTCTCTTTCTTTCTCTTTCGCCTTTTGTTTTTCTTCCTTCTCGTCTTTCTCTCTTACCAGCTGCGTTCCGCTTCGTGCGGCACGCGGAAAAGTTTTGATAGAATTCCGGTTCTGCTCGGAAAACTCTTAACAATAATGTCGAAATGGACTTAATATGCCGACTCTATCGAACTAGATATATCCCGAACGAATAAAGTATATTCTATTCGTCGTGGCCCCTTTGGCTAATTACGAAATATCCGCAGGAAGTGCCATAATTCCCAAGCCAAAGTTTGAAAAGTGTCAAAGGTGCCTTCCCAATTCAGAGTAACTGATTTATTTTTTTTTGTGAGTTTATTCTGAAGCATTTAAAAACTGTGATTTTTGTTTAAAAAGGAGCCTTGCGGTTAACGTACACTTGGATGACTCTAAACCGAGGCTTCCACATGCTGTCAGCTAATTACACGCTCCTTTATTTTGTCGTTCTCCTACGAACCGTTATACGCGCCTTGACTCTCAAGATCGGTACGTTCCCCTTTCGTTCTGCCGTAATTCGTGAAAAAATCGGTCGGCCGGCGATCGGGGGACTGACGAAGACTGACGTTTTCTTAATTAAATGATTCATTATCGTACTCGTTGCAGGCTACGCATAATTAGATCGTGTACGCGTACGTATACGAAACGTGAAAATGAAAGGGGGAGATTTGTTTTTACGTTCGCGTGTCATCGATAATCCTTCCCAGCCTGAGCTGCGGCCTGAGTAATAAATTAATGCAATTAGGTAACGCGGTGGTTCAATTTGAGGAGAAGTTAAGTAGCGCCGGGAGAGATAGTGCCAGTTACAACGCGGGGCAACTGGATGCATTCCGGATTGCCCGCAATTACACGGTGCGCGCAAGACGTGCGCACGCGTCGTGCACCGTGAGCCGGAAACCGGCTCGATAGCTGCCGGGTATCTATTTAATGATATCGCCCGGGCGTATATAGACCTATTTGCAAAAATTCCTATTACCGCTCCCGATGCGAACGAATGGCGACGGATGGGATGGCCGGGCAACGATCCTGATGCGCGCCGCGCGCATCAGGCAAAAGCGCGATCATCACGCTCATTTTCGCGAGATGATGATTACATTCTCATGCTCGCGGCGCAACGACCGTTAAATATCTTTTCGCTTGTGATTTTTCGGTCCCATTTTAATTTCTATAGTCGTGAGGTGAAAGGGTGGTTCGATAATGATGTATAACAATGACGTTACGCGACGGCTGGCAATTTTTTAGAAGAGAACTTCGAGCGTCGCGGCGAGCGTTATGTGCGGGTCCGAAGAGAAACCCGGCGGTCCCGAGCGGCTAGAATGAAACACTTTCGCGTCAATTTACTAAGGCACGTATCTATCTGACATATTATCAATCAACTCTCAGCCGGTCCATTGTCTCTGTTGTTGCGTTCTCAACCGACCGAAGCCTGTCGTCATCGACGAGCGGTTCTCACGGGGGTGGTTCGTTTAAGCGGACGGAGCGCGAAGCGAAGGAGAGGTGAAAAGGCGGGAGAGAGAGAAAAGCATGGGGGGAAAAAAAGAGAAAAAAGAGACGAGAGACACACGCTACGGAGGTGGTTTCGGTGCCTGTCGTCCCACGGGGCGATCCACCCGATCCACCGTTCGGCTTTTCTCCCCGCCCTACAAACCGGCGACCGGCTAGCCCCGCTACACGCCATCGACTCTCCCGAGTCGACTCGTTTTGCTCGATTTCGATTGTGCCGGGACAGAAGAAGCTGCTGAACACGGTGGAACATTGCTCGCAATTTAAATAAATTCACCGCGAGCGCGCGGAGACTCTCCTCCTCCTCCTCCTCCCCGGCCTCGTGTTCGGCCTGAACTGGCAGCGCGAGCACGCACACGAGAAAGATCGTTAAAGCTCATGCACACTGCATTTCGTTGGAAACGGCACATTGTGCAACAAGTATTACATAAAGCGAGTCACGTGCGAACGCTGCCGAAGCCGAATACAATTTGTGTATTTTCTTATTAAATTAAAATATTACGAGTTCTCCAATCTTCGATCGAGTAGAAAAACACCGTGATTTATTATTTCGTCTAGCGGCTAGCCTAACTGCAGCTTAATTGAATAACGCATTTCAGTTGAATGACAAATTGACTCGGTGGTAAATTATAACTCGACAAGTGAAGTGATATCTCCTAATGATGCCACCGCATTTTTATGTATACATGTAAGGATTTATCGAATATTATCTGTTTCATTTATATTATTTCGAGTTTCACATTCAAATCGCCACGTGCATCACACAGTGTGCAAAGGCCTTTACTCGCGAGCATGTAAGAATGTATTTCAACGTGTGTGGGTGTACGGGACATACGCGAGATCACTCGCGCTCGAGTACGTATCCTGAAATCGTCCTGCATCTTTCATTGCCATTTCCACGATCCGACATCCCGATTCGATGTATTCCTGTCGCGATTATTGTTCGAAATTAATTCTAACGGGACTAAATATATCAGACTCTTGTAATAACGATGTCCTGAAGTCCGCCCATTGCAAATTACACAGATCTTTTACTTTTTAGCGGGTAGTATCAAGTGGTATTAAATTAAAATTAATTCAAATATATTTAAACATTTATGTAAAATATTACAAGTTTGAAAAGATTTGTATAATTATTTATTAAATTGAACAATTTATTAAATTTATTAAAAGCGATAAATTACGAGGAAGAGAATCGGGAACATGCGAATAAAAGATATAAATTAGCATATCTTTTCTTGATTTTTTTTTCATTCCGCTGCATTAATCCGTTGCATTAACAGTTCCTCAATCGTGGTAATTGATTCCAGTAAAAAATCCTTTTTCACATCACGATCTTAATGCATCGATAGAGGAAGAGAATTGGAAAAAGGAAGACGTCAACAGAATGCAAGGGTAAAGAAATCTGTTACTAACCGATTACCTAGTTGCCACTCTTTGGAAAACGAAGAGAAAAAAAATTTATATCACGTTCGAGGCTAAGCCGGCTAAGCGACACGTCGATGCTGCCGCGAGTTTATCTTCATCAGTCGTACGTCTTGGCGGAAATTAATGCGATTTGCTTATCGTGTTGCGATATAAATGCGGTTTATCACATTAATGATATAATCACATTATACCGATTGCGCGTTCGATTCCGGAGCGGTAATCCTTCCCCTCCTCCCCCGCGCACGAGCGGGGATAAATTGTCCCGTGTGGCGTAACCGCGATGCGATATTATAAAATCTATCTGTGTCATGCGGGGCGGCCATTATATTTGCGAACAATTTTAGCCGCCGTTCTTTGGGCTCGTCGGCCGGCCAGGCAGCGGCGCTATTAGAAAGGCAGAGTCAATCGGCGGAATGGCGTGGTCGGCTACGTCATGGCGTGTGCACGGTGAAAATCGTTTGCCTCGTCGATCTCCGTGGCGCGTTCTCTATGTGGAAGATGAGTGAAAGGTTGGTTACCCGACCAAGGTCTGTTCAATGTCTCGTTTCAGCTTCTCCGGAATAGCAACGAGCGAGCGAGCGAGCGAGTGAGCGCGTAGATATTTCTGCGCTGTTAAATAAAGCGGCGCACAGCGGCGGCGGCGGCGGCGCCCGCCCGCGCTTTGTCGTGATAATCGCAACGATTCGTATCGCCATGATGCGATAATACGGCGATAGAAATCTGAAACTCGCTCGGTTCGGTGATTTATATACCGCTACGACGGAGCTCTTACGACTTGCGGGACTTGGCTTAATGAAAAGCTCGCGATTTAGGTGCGCGAGGAGAAAATATAACGCGACACAAAGGCGCGCTGGTCGTAATGAGATTAATAGCAAAAATTGTATAAGCATTACGTCACGCGCAGCCGTGATATTTATAAATTAATATTAATACTCGTATACGATGAACGTTATATGTCAAATATAATTTTTATCGATGGCGACATTGGGGCGAGCCGTTTATTTTAATCGCTCGGGGCGCCGTAATTATCCGCCGAGACAACTCTACATTAACTGCATAACAGCAAACCAATTACAATGTATTTTCCTCCGATGAATACCATCGATGCCCGTCGTGCCCGCCGTGCCCGTCCGCGAATGCAATATCGTCGCATGTCATACGGAATGACGTTGACCATTCGGTGGGATTTTTCGGCGCTGGATATCTGTCGAATCTCAGCGGATAATTTTTTTTCATCTAGCGGCGGAAAGATGATTTTGGACGTGTCGCCCTATCGCGACACGGTGACCCGAGACGCTCCCCGAGACACGGTCCCGCGTGACACGGACGCGTGCATTATTTGTGCCAGGGTGCTTATTAAACCGGGACGTCGACCACGTACGTGTACGTATATACACGGTTGCACGCGTGTACACCTAACACAGGCTGTTTATCATATAGATTGGCTACCATACTTCGTAGTAGCAGCAGCGCGGCGGTAATGGCTAGGCTCTCTCTCGTTCTCTCGTGCCTGCCCCCTCCTCTCCCCTCCCATCCTCCTCGTCTCCTTCTGCACCGCTGTATCGATACCGCGAGATCGAGCCGCGCGCGATGCACTTCGTAGAACGCGTGCAGCCTCCCAATCCATGCACTGGCGTGGGACACGGCCGAGCCACGCGTGACCTTGTCCCCCGCGACACGACGCCGATTCACTAATTATAAATATTTCAGTGAATGCTGAATCTACAAAGTCATATATTTAAATGAGAGATCTCTGTCTCTATGTTAATAAAAATAATAATAATAATACGTTGCCTCGAACAAAACGTGATTAGTGAATGGCTGTGGACCTATCGGGCTCGCGTTTCCTTCGAAGTGCGTTTATATCAAGATAAAAAGATAGACTCTTTACGCGCCTTTATCGCGCATATATATTGAATGCTTATATGAAATCATAAAATACAGGATTACATGCAATAAATGCAATTCTATTATTCAACTGACAATCCGGCGATTAATTAGGTAATTACGCGCGAGCACGTTGCCGCTCGCGCGCGATAAAGTGGAATTAGATGGACTTAATGTATGCATACGACATGCGTGGAGCGTACGACCTTACTTTCCACGATTCTCGGAACGTTGTAGTATACGTTTGCACGGAGAGTATCCTTGAGACTTCGATAAACGGATGATTTCGCGCGGAATATGTAATTGCGGGTGGAGAGTCGGAGAAAAATTGGAAAGACACTCGGATAGACGCGGAGAGAGAAGGTGAGCAATCGTTTAATGCGTTAATGCGAGAATGCGTACGAGCGACCTTACTTTCCACATTTCTCATTGGCGTCGTATCCTCGAGTCTCTAACGAAGCACAAAGAATGCTATAACTTTGCAGTTATATAAAAAAAATCTTTTTAAAACTATATAGACAACGGGACTGTTTTGCAAAATGCGTTTCTACGTCGCAAGAGAAATCGGCGCGTGCAACTTTGCACGCGTTATTACCCGTTGGATCCGCGAAGTTGAGGACTCATCTGGAATGGTGGAAGATTGAGAATGTTGTCGGGGAAGTTAATGGGCTTTAGTTGTAGTCATGAAAACATCGATCCCTTGAAACTAGAACAACCACATCCTATTAGCTGGAGCTATTGTACGCCGACTTACGGTAATAATAGTTTTATCATAAATGTGACTTGTGTAATCCGTAACATAATGTTCTCCATGCTTCATTTATCATCGTTAAGTAATTTCTGTGAACGACCGGTGGAACGACTCCGAGGCACCACACTATCCGCGTGATGCACTTTTTGCACAGACCCGAGCATTGTTCGTACCCCACCCTAGATCGCGACGTCGCGTCGGGAGCGATAGAAAGAGAGAAAGAAAGAGAAAAAGATGAAGAGGAAAAACGAAGGAAGAATCAGGGGTAAAGATAGGTAAAGGGAAAGGGTAGCGATGCCGGAGGAGGAAGAGAGGAGGGGGGGAGAGGGAGAAGGGCGATGTGTGTGCACGTTGCCCCGTGTGCACCAAGAGCAGCCGGAACGCGAGCTAGTGTTAGGAATGTGGTACCACTACTTGTCACAGTCACAAGCGCGCACGCCGCGCGCAGTACCGTCGGTGCATTATATTATGCGCCTGCCGCGCGCGCCGTTGCAATAGCAATATACAGGCGCGCACAGGCTGCCGCGAAACGCGCGAGCGAGTAGCGAGTATACACTGCGCGACGTGCCGCGTATTTATTCGTATTACACACGCCGCCTCGGGGTGCGCGCTTCCCCGAGAGAGCTTGAGATATCGCCGGTCGCCACCGAGACGGAGACGGTGCTCTCGCAGCATCTCCGCCGCTCTAGCCAACACGTGCTCGAAAACGCTCTCGAGAGACGGAGAGAGAAAGAAAGATCACGCCACGATTCCGCAATCTCGCTAGCCCTCTCGCACGAGCCGGTTCCACGTGGTCGACAAAATCGGTCGCGGTCGCGCGCGAACGCGCATAACAGAGTGCTGTGTCTTTGCACATCCGGGCGCGAGACCGTTCGCGCGCGAAGATCGCAAAGCGGAATCCGGAACGTAGAGCTGCTTTCAAATTATAATGCGAGTAAAAACAAGCGGACGTTCCTTCCGTCAAGGAGTCGCCCCTCGGAGAGCAATTCGAGGAAGAAGAAAATCCCCTTCTCTCTTTCTCTCTTTCTTTCTGTATCCATCACCCTCACATCCTATTATTTATTCCGCCCTATCATTGGCAACCGCTGTTGCTGGCTGCTGCTGCTGCTACGCCGTACGAGCAATTTGTATCCCGAGAACAATGTTTGTAGCCGAGCGTGTATCGGCGGGTTCTGTCCGCCCGCTCCCACTGCCACTTCTAGTCACGATTTAGTCAAGGATACACGGAGATCGTTATCGAGACTACGCTCGTAAAACGATAGTCTCCGGCGCGCAATGCGGACCTGCCTGCGCGCCACGGAAAAGTGTCAGCCGATTTCGCCGCTGATCCCTGAATGTAGATCTCTCCGACGTTCCCTTTCGAAACACACGGGCTCGTTGACTCTAACGAGACCTCAAGATGTCAAAATATCTTATTGTTAGAGAAATCGGTTCCACGATTAACACTTGGATCGCAACTTCGGTTGCTCCGCGATTCTAAACTAAATCGTTTATATCTGGACTTCCAGAAGCGACGGGGAATCCTCCGACGTCGGGGATCGCATAACTTCTAATCGGAGCACGAAAGGACTGTGGCGATTCGCGCGCGATGAAACCGGTATGCTAACCGAGACGATTTTTCAAAGTTAATTGTCAGCGTGTTATCGATCGGTCGTGACACGCGACATTGAGAGAGTAATAATTATTGTCGAAACGCCGAACAAACACAGACGCGCATAGAGCATCGAGATCTTGTCATTCCAAATGTAGATCAGCTTCTCGGAAGCGATCGTACGAGCAACGGAGACATCGTCGAAATATCATTAATCATTTAATGGCTAATTTGACTGTTATTCATTTCGTAGGTAGCTCGGGAAAACGACTGTGTTAATGTCAAGACATTCGATTGCCAGGATATTTATATTATACATACCTATATCTAATCATTGATGTAACAATTTTAAGAGAACTAATTATCATCCCGCGATGGGAACAGTTAGATTTTCTGAAACTAATTAATTGCTGAAAATTAATATTTGCGCATTTTTATACGGACTCTAGTCTCAATGTTAAAACATTAAGACGAGTTATCCCGTTCGATTGAAATATCGGTCGGAATTCTTTTGGCGGAATCTTCGGGTAGCTTCATCCAGTGAGAAGTGCAAACATTGCGTATAGTATTATTAGGATTATCGAGAGTTCGATCATTAATCAGTGTATCGAGCTAATTAATAATGTGTAATGGTCTGGCCGGCAGACAGACCCCGCGATCTCACGCAATATAGCTATGTTCTCCGGGCAACCTCCTTTTTCGTCTCGTTTTCAACCTCTTACAGGATTAGCGCATTAAGGATTACCGTGATAAGCGACGTAACAGCATTTCTGTCGTTTCTTCTCTCGCTTCTGTTTATCGTAGTGTCGCATTTTTGTTTTTGTTATCCAGACAACACGCTGTCTAAAAAAGAACGTCTCAAAGACATCTTGTTTAAAATATCTTCAAGACTTTACCAAAAAACGTTTTACAAGCGTCTTCAACATTTTCGAAAAAGATATCTGAATATTATTTCGCATACATGCGTGTTAAAAATGTTTCAAAGACGTTGGAAAGACGTTTTCAAAAAATCTGAAAATTATCTTTTATAAACTGTTAAACCGAGCTATTTTTATTACTGAATGTAATATTTATTGATTAGAATACATGGCATGTCAATCTGGATGTAACATAATCTATAAAAATGTTTACTATCTATCAATTAAATCTTAAAAAATTATAAAATATTATTTATTATTAGTGACACATGTATATCTAATATCAGATTTAATTATTTTATAATAATTCGTATGCTTAATATCTTAATGATGAAAAATACATATTTATCTCGAAACTTAAAGTTCGTTGAGCCGTTGGTTGAGCTTGACCGTCGGACCGAACGTCGAAGCCGATAATCCAGTTTTCAATTTCGAGAATGCGTTCCTCGAGTCTTGCTCATTCGCTCGCTCGAAGAAGGCACGAAGACCGAGGGCAAATAAAAGTACGATTCGTCGAGAGACAGAGAAAGCGAAAGATCTTTCTCTCTTCTTCATCTTCTCTTTCCTCCTTCTCCACGAGAGACGTCGAGACGAGTCGATGTACGTTGGGGTGGCGATGAGGGGGTGAAACAAAACGAATGAGGGAAACGCGAGGTCGAGAGGAGGAAGAAGAGAAGAAAAAATAGAAGAGGAGCGAGGAAGAGAAAGACTGACGACTGTGGATCCGAAGCCGGTGGGAAAGGAAGTGGCGCGCGGGAGCGGAGTGCAAGGGTAGCTCGGCCACACGGGAAAAAGAAAGCAAGAGGCGGGAGATAAAATAGGAATAAAAGGGACGGGAGAAACGTAGATCGCCGCGAACTTCAGAAATGTCATATCCGTCAGTGTCCGGAGCTCTGCCTTCTGGAGGCAACCGGTTCCAAACGCACCCGGCAGCGGATGATAAAGTATTGTCCGCGCTCTCTCGCGCGCGAGTCCCCGATACGCGCACGGGGGCAATTACCGGGAGCCCGTCCTTCGCGGGATATATATTCGCGCGAGTTAAATAAATTCGCCGTGGACATAGGCGCAACTTGGCTCTCGCGAGCTCCGATTCGAGATCGACGTCGACGACGAGAGAATCGCACGCGCGCGCGAAAGAGAGAGAGACTCTCGTCCCGCGCGGATGGCAGGGACAGGACTTACCGTGGAGAAACGAACGAATACTTTCAGGGATCTAATCGCCCAGCAATGCGTACACGACCGTGCCGCCTGACCAGTCAGTCGCTCTCGCACGAGGGAACATTCGGATGCTCGTCGGCATTGAGCAGTCGAGTCAGCGATATTTCGAGATCGTGTGTACCGGCAGAAATAATTCCGTGTCGTAACTAAGCGGTGGATTTTCAACTTAAAAATAAATTCCGTCCGAGTCTTGACTTAAGCCGCGCGTAAAGCTATCGAGAAATAGATTAAAATACCAAAACAGTTATATTCCGAATAAATTCGCTATCGCTCTTGACAGATTTATACATTCGAGAGAAAGGGAGAATTTCGCGAAGGTCGCGTACCCCCGCCATCGTATTTTGTGTTTCCACCGTCGCGTCGTCGAATTATTCTCCATTTGCTAATGATCCCCCGGACAGTCGGAAACCCGCTCTCGTCTGGAAACTCGTCCCGCGTTCTCGTTTAATAACCATTAGCCGTGCGACGTGATGGCCGGTAGGTGCCGGTCGGCGATTTTCGGATTGTCCCAACCCCCCGCCCGAAGGGGCGAGGGTGTCAAAGATCTAGAGCAGATAGCGGCGCGGCTATATTGATGAGGTGGCTCTCCGCGTATTGATTCCCGGGGCGGGAAGGTTTTCCCCGCAACGAGCGCGCACACCCCGCGGGCCCCTTTTGCTACGCGCAAGGGTTGATAAGATCCGCCAGATAAGGCATGATTACACACCGCACCGTACCTACCTTCTCACTCCGTCCTCCGCCCACCCCGAACCCTCCTCCCCTCGTGCCTTCCGACCCTTGCGCTTCATTCTCGAGGTAAACAAGGGTTCTTTCGCGCGATGGACGTCGGGACAAAAATGGATCGAAGAACGATAGATTTTTACCGAGGTAGCGCGTAAATTATTGGTGAGCGCGATTATAACATAAAAAATATATTAAACTCACATTAATATATAACAATCTTCGCGGAAAATAATGAAGCTGTTTTGCGATATAATTGCGTTTGGCAGTTGTGCTGCTTATCTCAGAATCTTTGAAACTTTTTTACGACATTCGCTACAATAACTAGGCACGCATCGACCACCCCGGAAACTGCAAGCCCTCGATCACGCACTGATCCGCGAATTTGTCCCCGGAATATCGAATAGAACGCGAGACTGCGCTCGAAAAAAGGGGGTCCTGAAAAGCGTTGCGAGAGAGAGAGAAAAAAAATCGGGAGACACTCGTTTTGGTACTGTCTCAGAGTTCATTGTGTGTGACGCAACGTACGCGGGGAGGGCGGGTTGAAAGAGGGCAGTTTTGTGTTCTGCATAGGGGACACGCGTGCTATCTCTCTCGCTCAAAGAAATTTCAATAAGCTTGCTATTATGCGAGCCGGCGGGCGGGAGGTTCCCCTGTATTTTGTGCTTTCGCCGACAATGACGCAGGTATAGTTTCGCTCGACGGTGCCCTGCCTTTCCGAGTGCCAGGGTGCAGTGTCATCTTGGGGGGGTTAAGTGGTTTGTGAGTAGGGGTGAACAAGGGGCGAGAGTGGAGGGTCAAAGGTGGGCGCCTTTCGTAAAAGAAACATCTTATGCGCGCCGTCACCGCCATTATCTTGGCATGGTGATCGATTTTGTTAAGTATTCATCTTATCAGTTATATGTGCTAACTCTTAAACAATGTCATATATGACATGTAAATGAAATATATCGCTAAGTATTATATATCATATTTGTACACGAGTACGAAATATTAATTCAAGAAGGTAATAAAGATAATAAGCTTAAATGCGCGATAAGATTTCAATAATTGTTATTATGATATTAATTAATGGTTCCAAGTAATCGAGACAGAAATTCATGAGAAACAGTTTATCATATTGCATGTCTGGCAATAATGATTCAAAACCCCATAATCCCGAAAGGACTAAATAATATCGTCCATTAATTTGTCTCGGTCAACGTGCATTGCGCGATGCGCTCAAAATTTACCTGCGGCGCACAGTTTTCGGTAACAGTATCATCCATTAACGGTTAAGTGGTTCAACAGGAAGAACCGGAGAAAGAGGGGCGAGGGTAGAAGTGAAAGGTGGATACGTGCACCGGGGAAGGATCGGAGAAGAGGGCATTTTATAATACGGATCCGGCGGCGGGATACCTGCTCCCGTTCCCTCTTTCCCGCGTTCGAGAGTGCATTCGCGCGCCGCGCCGCGCCGGTTCGTGATGCGGGGGAAATAAGCCGCGGTTAGTCCCCGAGGGATAAAACGGATTCCGCTCCTTTTCGTTAAGTGTTTGCCACTCGCATGCCGTCGACGAGGGTATACAGGTGTACGCGAGGCCGAGATTTTCGAGTTTCCCATTCTCCGAGAATGAGAGACGCTTCCCTGAAGATAAGCTTCTCGCTCTCCTCTCGCTATCGGTTCTCCTCTCTTTCTTTCGGGACACGTCGATCCGACCGAACGACCGACCGGCAGGCAGGCATCCAGCCAGCCAGCCGGGAGGGATTTTGAGGGGTTGATGTGTCACGCTAACCCGCGTCAAGCTTGTGGCTTTTTGATTCCGCGCATAAGCCGACGGATCAAATGCGCTTCTGGCGTGGAAGTAGAGAGAGAAAGAGAGAGACGGACTCTCGAACATACTAAAAGAGTATTTCATTCCGTCGCGCGTCTTATAATCCTTTCTCGTATGATGCGAGTCTGATCGCAATTTCCATGCGCCGTGTGTTTCTTGTTCACAATTTGTCCGAGGAGAGCAGTTTGAAAGAATGATATTCATATGTATATGTGCGGGTAATGTAAGATAAGAATGTGTCTCGTTTTGCATTTATAAAAACTTACATATATATAACAACTCAAATTCTTCTTTATAATTAGTAATATAAAGATTGATCTGATTAATGAATCTGCTTTTAAATATACAGAATTTAATTTAATTATAATAACATGTATTTCTTCGCCATTTTTCTAATAGTGTCCTATACAATATTTGCATATACTAAAATACGAAAATTAATCTGAAAACCTTTGCTTATCAATTACATAAACAGATCTAACCCTAGCAAAAAAAGATAAGAGATTACATTACGTAAATATCAAAAAGCCACAATATTTTTCATTCGTAATATTTATTTTAAAACTGTCTGCAGCTGGAAAAAATTAATAACGCAAACGTATAATTGTATATAGTAGTAGATTATAGTGCGTTGCGATTTTCGATCGAATTTATAGAAAGTACCTTAACATTGCTTGGGTTAAATCTAGCCGAGATGATCACGCGACGATCGTCCGAAACGCCAGCGTGACGGGTGTGATATCTGTGTCTTCTCTTTTCCAAAACTGTCGCTGCAGAGTGCGGCGAGACGGGCGGGCACCAGCTGCGCCAACTGCAAGACGGCGACCACGACCCTCTGGCGGAGGAACCAGGCCGGCGAGCCGGTCTGCAACGCTTGCGGGCTCTACTACAAGTTGCACAACGTGAGTAACACTCATTAATTTTATTACTCCTTGCCCGCGCCACACGGCGATGCGCGCCGCGAAATCAGTGTGGCAGTTTCAAGATGCAACTATTTTTTTCATGAGGTAGAAACATGGTCTCCATGTATCGTTGTGGAATGAAATATTGTCAGCTGATCTTGCCCCGCTGACTTTGCGGCTCGCTCCATGTGTGAACAACACATTAATTAGTCGGTTAATTGAGACGGAGAAAGTTGCTCTTTAGTGCGCCGCTAGAAGCTTGGCTCCTCAATTTCCAATACCTTTTGCGAGCATCGTAGACAATCGCTTGTTAAACGATATCGTTTCAACATCTTACGTAACGTAATCGGGTAGATAACTTCAAATGATTTTCCATTCAATGTGCTTTATTAACGAGATAGACAGATCAAAGCGTTCTATTCGCGCCACATCTAGTTTATCGGCAATCTTAGGGATCTAAGATACTCGTATAGACATTCGTTTAAAAGTAATATAGAAGTAGAAATCTCTATTACTTTCTTCGCTGCAATGTTATTCCCGTCGGAAGCAACCGCGCGCGGGTGGCCGTTTGCAAACACACAAACCCACGCACACGAGTAATTCCCTCGAGACAATGAAAGCACCGCCGCGGCGGGGGGAAGGGGGGACCGCCGGTGTTGTACCAACAATTAGGATGCTTTCTGGTTTGCCGGACGTGGTCCTTACACACGTACATAGGCCGCCTGGAAGGGGGTGGAGCGTGCTCAACGGCGTGTGACACCGGAAGCGCCGGAAGCGAGCGCCGCGGCACGAAGGGAGACGCGATAAACGTGATTGAGACGGAAGGGGGGACCCAGAGCAAGAGTGGAGAGAGAGTGTCGCCGTTTTTCTCTTTTTTCTTCCCCTCTTATCTTCTCGTCGAAGACGATATTTCACCCCGTGACGCACGACGCGACGACCGGACTGTCGCTCGCTGTTGTTGCCGGTGGACTTCCGCGAGACGGAAATCTCAAAGATGACCGAGAGAGCGTGTGGGCGACGGCCTTAATAAGCGAGACACGCGTCGCGACGGTTTCTAGCCGAGGAATTTCGCGAAGTTAACGAGTTCACGAGATAAAACGCGCGCGCCGTTTCTCGCGTGCCGTTGTTTTTCGGGTAAATGAACTATCTGATTTTTTTAAAGCTATGTAAGGTGTTTGCAAAGAAACGACTTATGCGATTTCTATGTTCCTAGATTTATCAAAAGCAGTTCGCTGCAATCAAAAATTTTATTTTAAATATAATTTCGATATTTCACCCTTTCGCAACTATAGATCTGTCAAGTAATTGTAAGAATAGGTATTACTTCGCTTCTTATTTATGCCACGGGGATCTCGCATGTTAGAAGAAATCCTCTCCTTATAGATCAGTTGATAGAGAAATGGAGATACGTGATTATTAATGTAATAATTCACGGTCGCGTCTTCTGATCTCCCAAGAAGTTCTCGGTAGCAGCGCCGGGGCATTATCGCGACGAGATTTAAGCGCGCGATAACGGGACGGACGGGAGTAGGATGGAGGGAAAAAAGCTGCGTAAATTCGGACGGGCGATTTGCTCGGCGATGGATCCGCACAGTGCATCGCCTTGTTTCCGCGTCACGGGCGGCGGGGACTGGCAAGACAGAAAGCCCCACTGTGAGACGGGGGCAAACGTGACGAATGTCCGTGGCGCGGTGAGGCCCGCTATACGCGCAGAGAAATCGCGAGCCAATTAGCGCGCGCTGCAAATGAATCCTCTTTCACCCGGGTCTCCCCCCGACCGGCGCGGCGCACGTTCTCCGAGGGGCCCTCTTTCCCTCGGCCTTATCGCGATTAGCTTAGGAGAGATTGCGCCGACTGAAAATCAAGATACGTAGCAGCCCAGACACACTCCGCCACGGGATCCTCCGCCCGACACGCGGGAGGAGGAGGATGGAGGGTAGGAGACGGGAGAGTCGTGAGCCCCGTTTCTTACGCCTCCTCTCGAGGACGACCGCGGATTTCTATACTTGTCCTGACATCCGTTGCCCGATACGCAAGAAAGTGAAAACTTCGGTGGAGTCACCGAATTTCAGAAATAGAAACACAGTCGTGCAGCCGTTAGTGATTACAGCGAGGATTACAGTCTGTCATTACGCGCGCGCGTATTTCGTGTTTGATGCAGATACGCCTTGTGGAAATTAATAAAAGCTTAAATGCCTAATAAAGCACGTGAAAGTGCAATAAATTAGTTATAAACGTAACAAGTCTGTGAATGTATTTTTTATCCGTACGTATAAGAGGAATATGCTGTCACTTTTATGAGCACATTCATTATTTCTTTTCATTTTCGTTCGGAATGCTAATGATATATATAAATGAAAATTTTTGTACAGTATCCGCACTCACATAATATTTTCAGTAAATGATGATGAAGATTTGTAAAAAGCGAGATTTTTATCAGTCCAATAAACCTCCAGGTTTTATATTTCACATTACTTTTACAATGTTTTACGCTGCCGTATACGTTTTGCATAATACTCGTTACTTTGAGACCGTATTAACGTTTGAGGGATTTAATGGTGAACTTCCGGCATCCCGAACACACGCCTGCGGGAAAGGGAGCGGATCGCAAGGCGAACGCAGCGCGTTCGCGTTGCGGAAATGAGAAGTCTCTTTGCTGAGCAGCGACCGATTTCAATCGGGTCCCTTCCCACGACCAACACGGCCGATTGTTCCGCACTTCGGAAGAAACATTTGCCGTTTCCCGAATACGCCCGCTTCCGCTTTCTCCACGACGATATCCTCGGAGATCCCTCGGGAGGGAAAGAGAGAGATATTTTCTATCTCCTAGGAAACAACATGATAAAGAGGAAGAGAGAAAAAAGGAAGATACAGAGAGAGAGAGAGAGAGAGAGAGAGATTGCATAAGGAGAAACGTGAAGCCGTAATGGATACTTAATACCCCGAGAATTTTCCTCGTAGCGGATAGCATGCGCGACACGAGATTTTTCAAAAGCGAGACGGCCGACAAAAGGGCCCGCCATTACACGGCGAATCGAGCCGATGCGAGCGCAATGAAACGGTTTTTCTTTCGACGAGGAGCGAAGGCAAAAGGTCGTCCCCCGGCCACCGTCGAAGCCAAAGCGACGCTTGTCGCCGTGGCGCGGCGTCGGTCGCCTCGTCCCCGAGAATGAAAAGCCGGACCGCGGTAAACGAAGTATCGAATTGCCATTGTCATCGAGCCTCTCGATACTCATTGTCGATTTCTCTACCGTGGAATCTAATTCCCCGCTCTCTTCTTCTGCTCCTTTCTTCTGTTTCTGGTCGCGAACTCCGGTTTGCCCATATTTTTTACCAATCGTTAAAAGATCACAATATAGAGAACAAATTTGGCTGTCACGCACTTATTGTGATAAAGAATATTTTTTATGATCGACATCGGTCCAGTAGCTGGTCCAAATTACTATATTCATGTTGAAGCAATATATCGATGAAAGAGAGAGACGGAAAACTTCAGAATGATTATACCTACGAGACAGGATTCTACAAGTTTCTGATTTTTTTTTTATTCTCCATGGCACTCGTACAACATTCGCGCGGATTCCTCGCGCGTCAAGTCGAGCGTACTCGCGTGTGACTCGTGACACGGGCACACACGCACGCAGGATAGCCGCAACCATGGCCCGAGTGGTTGGAATAGGTGACTGTCTCCGTTGACGTTAAGCCGACACATTACAGTCTTAGCGCCGGGGCCCCGTGTCCGAATCTTTTCTTCTTCCACGGCTCGAAGATGCGAAGGGAAGAAATGGACGCCTCTGAGGCGAAGAGACGGTTCTCGAAATAGTCGATGCCGACGCACTTTCGACAATCGGGACGCGCATACGCGGCGATTCAATGGTCTCTTAAGATGATCTTGAAGATCTCACGTGCTAATCGACTGTCGAGGGTCGAGTGAAGATTCTCTGAACAATTAAAAATAAATAAACACGCGTGCAGCCTTAGCTTTGATGTTTTTATAAAATAATTTCCTGGATGTATGATTATCGTAAGAATTCTGCGTTCTTACACGTTTTTACCGCAATTTTCTTCATTAGAAATGCATTGGCTGACATAAGATGCATTAAACGAAATTCTGACTAACTGATGAATTATTTCAGAATTATTGTTAATTGGCAACCTTGGGAGTTAACGTTCAATTACCGTTCCAGCTCGATCACGGAGATTTTTATCGAAAGATATTATCGTGAAAGTTGTTTCCGGAGTTTCGCCTTCGATAGGGAAGACCGCGACGAATCAATCATTTCGGTGGCAGACGTATTTCTCTTCCCGTCTCTCGTACGTCTCTCATGCCGAGAGTTCCCTTACTCTCTCTATCTCGTTCTCTTCTCTCCTCCGACTTCTCTTGCGAGATCTCCGACAGGTCGTGGCGGGGGTGAAGGAAGGTGGAGAAGGAACGGGATTGGATGGAGAACGACAGATCTGGCGTCGTTAAGATAGAGCAGACCGATAGCGTGCTCCATGGCTAAACTCAAACACGCACACGCGACTCGGCGCTCTTCGCTTGAAAATACATGGATTATTCGTGCCCAAACACCAAGCTACCGGGTGCTCGGAATATGGTAATCGTCGCCCGAAACCAGCCTCACGCAAAGGCATGGCTGTATGCGGGGGTCAGCAAGGTCACGCTCGACTTTCGTGGCTAGATGGAGTTCTCCGTCTACAGTGTAGTTTTCAAGCTAGGCTCGCGCGGAAAATAAAATCTCATTATATTGCTAAACGTATAAAATAAGGGAATAGGTAAGAGAGAGGAAGTCCGAAGGCCATAGAAGTTACGTCTACTTGGCTATATTTCACAGATATAGGGAGACACGTTCGAAAGGAATAATCTATTTATGCCCTGAGTTTCGCTCGAAGATTCTCTACGATCGGTCAAGCGTTATTCATTGAAGGTTTAGGCTCGATAGAGTAATCGGTTGACAAAAGCGATCTATATTAACCTTGCGATTAAATCTGCGAGCAAAATTCTCCGATGTAAACATCTTCCGCGGCTATTTTCGTGCCATCGGTCGTAAACAAAGACACCGGATGCCGATCCTGGGGTACCCATTAATTCTACAAGGTTGCTCGATTAAAATTCGGGGGCCCTCCGACAAAGTAGCGCGGGAATACGGGCCCCGACTTGCTTTCAATAACAAAGTCCAGCTGTAATCCAAGATGCTGGCTAGCACGCTCATCACGCGGGAGGACCTCCTGGTCGGAGGATCGACCTGGACCCTCGGCCTTTCGTGCGTACGCCAACGTCGTGGCCCCGGGCCCGAGTCCGAGGCGCCGAACTTCTAGTATTACACGGACTTGCATGGATTAGCTCGCGACAAACAACGTGTCGACGTTTTGCCAGTGCGTGCTTTCTGAGAAAGGCGGGAACGATGGGAACTCGCGATCAGGTTCGCATCGATGCCTCATCGATGCCTCAACATTGTTGAGGCCCAATCGCGCTTGTAAATCTCGCAATCTTTTTTTGTTCTGCAAAGTGTAAGGCCTAACGAGCAATCTGTCTCTTCTTCTCTTCGACAGTTAAAAAATCGGGTGAATGCACGCGCGCTATTCGGAATGGAAAAAGTAAGGGGATCTTCCGAGGTGACATCGATATTTCCGACAACAAAAATTTAATCTCTCTCGCAATCGTCATACTTATCGCAGTCGCGTATCCGGCGATGAAATTATCGTCGAATTCCTGCCAATCGACTTGTGCTGGGGCGAGAGACACGCGGTACATCTTATACGAGGGATCGCCGCGAGCATATCAAGTGGCATCGACAGACTTCGACGTAATTCGGACTTCTGCGTAACTCGATTTTACAACTTCCTCGCGAATCGGCCCTTTTATCGACGGGAGGTTCAACGTTTTCGTGGAGCTAGCTTCCGACGTGTGTCGCGACTGCAAAATGCAGAATTAGCATAACGCAGTTTGAGCAAATCTTCTAGAACCTAGAAGGAAAATTTTCACATGCAAAATTTATCTTTTTCGTAACGAATTAAATTCCTATTTGGATTTATCTGCTTAAATCAAACCTGATATAATTCTCGGTAATTATCATCGCTAAATTCATCGTCGAAATTTAACCAGATGTCTCGAAAGGGGAAATAGATGAAGGGTCTATTTACCAGGAAACGCTTCGACATTTTTTTTGTCGAGGTGAGTCCCGTCTCGAGGCGGAACGATCCTTCTGTCCTAAGCTTCTTTTTCAAGGCAACTGGAGGGAAGCAGAGCGGAGCAGTCCTAAAATTATTTCTCTTATCGGTCAATCACAGTGTCAGAGATACATATATATATATATATATATATATATATATATATATATATTCTATCCGCAGTACATACGCGCATGCATACATCGAACGTGACATACACATACACTCGCGCGCGCGCGCGCGTAACAGCGACCGACGAGATCGAGATCCATATCGGAAAAGACAAGGTGCCTCTGTTCTACGTGAGGATTCTCTGGTCGTCCTCCAGTCATCTTCTTCTTCTTCTTCACCTTCGCAGATATGAGCCGTGAAGTACAGGTCTTCGTCCTGTTTCATTGCCTTCTCGTTCTCTTAATAAGCAACAATGGAAATTCCTCTTCGCCGCGTTTATGTTATATGAGAAGATTAAATCTTTGTGCTCGTCGTGTCAGGCCCGCCCGTTATCTAGCTTTAATTACGTGACTTGTCGTGGAAAATCTTAAATTACTCTCGTCGGATTGTCTACATTCGCGAATGTGACGAAACTAAACTAACGACGTGAAAAATCTTCGACCTTTACGAAAATCCTTTCGTAAATATCTTCATCTTATAATTCTGTTAAGACTGATAACTAATTATATGGCATCATCAACGTCGGTTAACGTTAAGATTATCTATCATATCAAACGGGCGCTGCGAAACGGTCATAATTATTGCTCCGGGTTCGGCATTATTATTTATGCTATTATCACCGCGAAAGGCTACTCGTCACATCGCCTGTTTGAAATTCGCTGCGACGGATATTTTAAAGCATCCCGCAACGTCGAAAGTGGTTTGTTTACGAGTGGAACGAAGGCGATTTCTGGACGAGTGCGAGAACGGCGACCACAATTTTAGTGCCGATCGATCGACAAATAGATCAGAGTACATTACTGTGCCGGTTTTTCGGTGACTAATAGATTTTTCATTTATTTGCCCCTATCCGCGATACGTCTCGGCTACGATGCAATTTCGTATGCGATCCGCGTGCAGTTGCATCGTGTGCGATCACATCAATCTGCATACGAGCTCCCAGTCTTTCTTCCACTTCGTTCATTCTCCCCCCGTCCGCTTCCACCTTATCTCGTCGTTTATTTTTCGCCTTTCTTCTCTCTTATTTTTTCCTTTTCTTTCCATGTCCATCTCTTTTCCGCCAATTGGGTACGTTTCCCCTTTATTTCCCTTTCTCTCCTCGCCGCGGTCTCGTCTCTTTTGTTTGCACCTCGCACTTTCGGACACCCGCGAACTCTCACGACCCTCCGGTGGTTCCTATTAAATCCGTTGGTATTGTATTCAAATTGGTTCGAGCTTTCGCGGCCTACCTTTACGTCCGCTCGTCTCTCGCCGCGTCGCTCTCTCGACCGCTCATCTGGTCGCTCTGTCGCTCATTAAAAGATCCATTAGCGGATAGCTAGTATTTCGTACGATCTTAGCGTAATTAGTAATAGCGAAGCAACGTAACAATTGCAAAGTATCATAATTTTCTATTTGGAGGGGTTAAAGCCATAGTGGTGTAAGTCAATTTTTTTTGACAACTTTTTTTTCTTCTTTTTTCAACATATCTGCATGTGTAGATTGCATCTATGAACTTAACTCGATAGGTTAAAAAAAGTGACTTACACCACTATGGCTTTAACCCCTCCATTTATACATATTTAATATCTTTGAGGCAAGAATTATAATTTGGAAGCTATATTTCTTATTTTCGGATGCCTGCAAAGCGATACACACGTGGTAGGCACTAATATAATCGGACAATGATTTTAACATCTATCTCGTAATGGACCATAAGGTTTTATCGTAGTGCTTCGTATCCGATTATCGCGCAACTTTTTTCCTGCGCGCGTCAGTCGTGGCTGGATGACAAAAAAAAATGCTGCGCGCAAAGAGTCGTCGCGCCCTTTCATCCTAAGAGAGCGAGAAAACGACCGTTAATTCGACAAATTCGGCCAATTGCGTAATTCCGAAAAGAGTCGTTGACCGTCTGGACGCGGCGCCGGGCTTTGGGTGGTGCGAAAGACGAGTGAAAAAAAAATCGCGTCGCGGGGGCTGCGGGCGGTCAAGCGCGCAGGGGAAGGAAAGGGAGGAGGATGATGCGCCTCACGCACATACGCACGGACGCGCTCACACACACAATCTTCCTCGCGTCCAAGCGCAATACCGGGAACCTTTTCCCCCCAAGTTGGCAGTTGTGTCACGTCGCGGCGACTACAAAGCGCCGCGATTCTTCTCCCCCTCCCTTCCTCCCCTCCATCCCCCCCCGCCCGACCCGATGCAATACACAACACTTGCATACCATACTTATTTCGTACTTAAGCACCGCACGGAACGCGCGTGCATCTCTGCACGCACACGAGCGCGCGTTTCGTCGTATATACAGGGTGAGCCGATAATTAAGTTCTCCTTCGAGCTGACGCTCGTTGTTACGTTTTCTTTCTTTCGCGGAGCGTATTTTTTCTACGAGCTTATTTATCGTCAGTTCAATTGAACTCTCGAGACGCGAGCCAAGCTGAACTTTCGTTCGATCGTACATGATTTATCTTATTGACTATCCCGTAATCGGAGTTCGATTTTATATTTCCTTGTTCTGCCGACACTTCCATTTTACTTAATATTCTCCGTATTCTTCGTATTTCAAATAATCGCATTCATACGATGCGTAACGATTGAACTTTGTCATTCTTTCCAGTTTCTTTTCTGAATACAGAGTTGAAAGGTAGTAATTTTCCTTCCAAGCGTGTGATCACCCCTTACATAAAATAGATACAACGCAGGTTGTCTTCTTTCGTGAATGCGTGCGTGCCGCGCGAATACGCTTTCATGCCGATGAATGATGCATCGCGGACAACGCGCGCGCCTGCGTTAGGCATCGGTGTGTAAATAACGGATTAATTAATAAAAGTGCACGAAGCCGCGCGCGCCCGTACCGGACTTCCTTCTTTTTTCTTTTTCATTTTCTACATAGTTATCCTGTTTAACGGATAATTTTCATATTGTAGACAGGGCAGATGCAACCCGCACCTTCGAAGCGTCTATGCTTATTCTACTGCGTTTTTATGTTAACGAAAAAAAAAGAAAAAACAATGCCGTAGGCGCGGCTCGCCTCATGCCGATCGATTTTCCTTCGAGATTACATTATTGTTGTAATGACAATACGTCAATGATTTCACTCGCCGCCAGCGGCTGTTCTCAAGTCGAGAGTTCGTGGATCGTTCGCGGCTTGCCACGGCCGCGGTGTCCCGTTTGCTCGACCGTTTATTTTTAGCAGGCGTATTATCGTTAATTTCGATCGAAATGAGAAGCCGACGACCTCCTACGCCTCCTTCTTCTTCTTCTCAACGGGGAAACAATACCCGCGACGTTCTTCTCCGTGTGAATGCGCGGACGAGGCGTGGTCGCGCGCGAAGAAGACGCGCAACGGTGACGTAGCGTCTCGCGAATTGCGCTCGAGGACTGTCGATTCGTTAATTGCACCGGCTACCAGAGACTACCAGGAATCTGAGGGATTCCTTAATTGCGCGCTCTCTCGTCTGCTAAAGCCGACGAGATTACGTCAGTGATGTGCGCCGCGCTCGATCCCTCGTCGCGACGTCATTCTCGTTTCGCTTCCAGAATCAATCCCGAGATAACGGACGAGAGACTGCTAATATTAACCTGTGCATCTTTCGAATAATAATTAAGGGAAAACGATTTAATCGGACTGTGTCTTCTTAAATTCAGTATTATAAATTAAATTAAGTCGTAGGAATAGATAGACGTGTGTGCTGGTTGACAGGCTGTCCGACTTTCGCGGGCGAGAAGAACGCAATGAGAATTGATTTAGCGCGGTGGCGTGCGTGATGGACGGGGGACGGGTATGAGAATCCGAATGGAACGTTGCGAGAGAGGAAAAATCGCAGATTGAAGTTTAGAATAAAGAAGGGTATTCCTCGCGCGCTCTGCCGTCCGTCGAACATGCAACATGCGATGATTTACGATCCCGTGTATGTACCGAGCGCATTGCCGAGCATCGCCGCGCCGCGCCGGTCGAACGGAGAAAACGCATCGCGCGTTGCACTCCAATGAATAACATCTTCCGACACGATGCTTCCTTCTTATTTCTCTCTCTTTCTTTCCCGTTACGTCACCGTATTGTTCGCGTCTCGGTAATTTTACTGTCCTTCCTCGGCTTATTTTTCATGTCCTTCATTACATATAATTCCTTTATTCTCTTTCTTAAAACTGTCTCACGGAAATGTCGCGACGATGTGGCTGTGTTACGTATCGCCTTCATTTCTTTGAGATTCAATTAACGGGTCTGTCCTTATCGACGCTATTATAAATTTCCACTAGTTAGGCTATTTCGTCCACCGCGCTAATAATGGAATGAGCCGCGATTGTCGCGCGCGACAAATCGCGCTTCCTACGTAGTATAAATTCTAAACTTAGCGAACTGTTGACTTCGACTGTTGCAGGTGAACCGGCCGCTGACGATGAAGAAGGAGGGCATCCAGACGAGAAACAGGAAGCTCTCGTCGAAAAGCAAGAAGAAGAAGGCCGGCGGCTGCCTAGGCCTCGGTGGCGTCATGGGCGACATGATCAAGGCCAGCGGACACCTTGATCTCGACAACAAGCCCTTCCACTCAGGATTTGGATCGCCGATGGGTAAGTCGAATTCTTCAGCTTATATATGCAAAAAGATTTTTCTATTTCAAATTTAATAAAGCCGCAATTTAGCAAAGTTCCGTACATTATTATATTATGAATATACATAACGCTAGAGACAGAGAGATTATCTTCTACATCTAAATCGTAAGAAAAAGACTTATTGTTAGGGTACAATGTACCAATCCCTGGACACGTAAGACCTGTCTGGGCACCTTTATCATTTTAGTTCTTAAATAAATATAACGAAAATTAAAATCAAAGATAAAAATATAATACAAAGAAAATATTTTTATCTTTGATTAAAATCGAAGAATCAAAGATAAAAATGTTATAAAATTCGCGTTATAACTTATTTAAGGACTAAAATGATAAAAATGTCCAGACATACGTGCATTTACCTTATTTACGTTTTAAATTTAGATTTAACTTAGCGGTAACGCGAAGATTCGCAATTGTACGACGTTTCTCAATATAATCGCCTCTGCGAACGATTCAGCACGGAACGGAAAGAATCACGCCGTATCTCTCGAGGTCTCTTATGCGAAATTCATATGCGCGGCGCAAGGTGGGATTTTAAAAGGACGACGTTTCCCATTACTTGTTCCAGGTACATCGCAGCATCATCACACGATGCATCCGGCGATGCAGCATTACATGTATCACACGGGTGTCGGCGTGGCCGGAGGTCTTCATCAGGGATTTGCGCCACCGGCGCCGCCCCCCATCCACCCGCACTCGCATTCGCATTCCCATTCTCATCACATGACGAGTCTTCAGGGTCTGCAGCTGGCGGCCACGACGAACGCAATGGTGAGTGCACGATTGTTACCTTCATCGGCGATTGACCAAAGGCTTCGGCCGCCGATAATCGATCGGGATCTACCGCGTGGAGTTTGCCGATTCCCCCCGAGTTGTGAACCGGGCTTGACGCGCTGCAGTTATCTCGCGACAGCGAAATGATTTGACCGCGTGTCATTTAGATTCATAATTCCCAAATGTTTCAGTCTCGCTTGATGCAGAAATTAAAAAAAATTATCCATATACAAAATGTGAACGTTACGTTTTCGACGAGACACGTTATTCTGAATATTATTCTGAAGTTTCGATCGCCGCTGCTAGTGTCAGTTACCACGTCCGTCTTTGTTTCCAAGCGGTAATATTAATCGCGCCGGCGCGCGCGCGTGCACGCGAAAGGAGAGCCTTCACTCGCGCGGCCGACAAGTAGAGCATCTCAAGAGTGTGGTAATCTTTGTCTGGTTTCAGACCGGCTGGCGATCGGAGTACACATGAATCGCGAGTGACTAGCAGCTCAGGACGCAGCCCACCACTGTCTCGTTGTAATGTAAAAAAAAAGAAAAAACCAGAAAAAAAAAAGAAAACTAAACACACACAAAACCGCTCCTCTTCTCTTTCTCGCACGCGGGCCACCTCGCCAAGGGGCCACGATCGATCACCGACACGACACCGAAAATCCCGACGCGCGGGATTCTGGGACTCACAACGTCCTTGTGCACTGGCCGTAAAAAGAGCGCGCGCGCCTGTCGGATCTTTCTCAAGTGAAAGCTCATGTAAATATGTAAAGTTTCAATGTAGGGCCATCGAGCCCCGGCCCCAAGTACAAAGGAAAAAATCAGCTATTGTATTGAGTCTTATATATGATATATAGCATGTAAATAAATATATAGATACAAGAATTTATATTATGTGCGCGTGTACCGAGCGTGTGTGTATGTGTGAGCGAGTGCATGTGGGACGAGCGTATGCGCGTGTGCGTGATGATGACCTGTTTTAGGTGACTCCTCGGAGCGATTCTGGGCGAGCGATCTCTGGCCGGAGTCCGGACCGTCGCGCGGGACCGTAACACGTTGCGGTCCGCCCGCGCGACGGTCCCGACGGCGCAAAAAAAAATCCGCTGGATTTCCACGCTTCGCGCCCAAAATCGGTTCCGAGTGCGAAGAGTCGCGCGGAGTGCCGCGAGTGCGCGGGGTTCCGGAACGGAAGTCCGCGGGCACGGGAGTCGACGCGGTTATCGTGCAATTTCAAAGGAAGATGTTTATTAACGGGCGTTCGTAACTCGGTGCGGGATCGTTTGGACGTTCCTCAGAGATCCCTCGCCGTCGGTCGAGTCGCGCGCCGACGAGTTTCGCGTGGTCGCGTGTGCAGAGTTTCCGAGGGACTCGTCGAAGCCGCGATGTGTCGTTCGGCCGCAATTAAACGTAACGGCAATTAACAGTCTCGCAAACGTAATTTACGAAGCTCGCTATATCCTACGCGGACTCTTTCGAAAGAGAGAACGTCGTAACGTTCCCTCTTTTCAAAGAGCGACTACTTTTCACTATGTAGCAATCTAGATCGTTAATTAAAAAAAAAATTGATGTTTCTCCTTCCGGCGGCTTAAAGAACGCATTTTTAATCAAGTAGACGCGAGCCAGCAATAATCGAGGGGGGGCGTGTTCGATCGCCCGGCGCAGTGCGCAGTTTTTAGAGAACATTTATAATACAGCCAATATATCGCGCGCGCGGAATTCAGTCCCTTTCCAAAGAGTCGATCGAGCTTCACCGATCAACGCGAGAAACGCAATTTATTTCCCAGGAATTGAAACGCCTTTCCACGATATTTCGAAGTGAATTGAGCATCGGTCGCGGGATCAACACACACCGGTAGTCTCCGAAAATCGAGCTTTTTCCCCATTTTGTTTTTCTTAGAATTTTCGATTGTATACCTTGCCTCTATCTGTCCACTGTCGGCGTCCATTGGTCCAGCACCGTTCTGTGTGTCGTACCCGGTTAGTGATAGTTTACGTAAGTGTAATAAAAAACAAGCGCGTAGAATAAATTCGTATAAATTATATACAGAAGCCTCCGACGATCGCGATCGATCGGCTCAACCCGAACGCGTCGATGCGATCGCCGGATCGCACGAGCGTTTTAGCTTCATAATTTAGTCACGGCGGACACACGAAGAATCCACACTTACACATTCACACACGTATACACACACTGAACAGCAACAGTCAGCGCGCAAGAAACACGAGAAATACGCGATTAAAAGGCAAATGTAAATTTTGTATCTTCGAAATTGTGTATCGTTATTGTAATAATATAGTATATATATATATATGCAAATGAAAGAAAATAAAATATATGTATTATAAATATATATTGGAACACGCGGGGCGGGCGACCGTCGCGCGCATTAAGTGATTGTGCATAATTAGCAACTAATTGCGCATCATAAACAACCATGCATATAAATAGTCAACAGGATATAATTGAAGACTCATCGGCGAGTGAACACACGACGCACGAGATGTCGTACAGAGGTGAGACGCGCCGGGTGATCATTAGCATTGTCATTATCGCTATCGGTCATCATCGGGTCGATTGTCCATTGATTGATCGCTACTCGTGAAAGACTCACTCGCTTGGGTTCTCCGAACACATTGTGATTTTTCGATTTTAGAGGTTTTACCACTCGCGTATGTTTTTTGCGACTAAATAGACGTACATAGGTAATTATGAAGGTGAGAAGGGAGGAGAGAGTTGAAAAGGGGGAAAGAGAGGGCAGACACGACGTTCGTGATTTCGGGAGGATATCGCGCGGTATCTTTTCCTCCCGCCGCGAGGACGTAAAACGAAGCGGGGCAAGGTGGCCCTTCGGGATCCCACGGGGGGACGACGAGTGGCGGCGATTTTCCAAAAAGACTGAGGGGACGAAAGCAAAAAAGTAAAGTCGATATCGATGGTCATTTTCGTGCGAGGTCTTCGCGCGTCCAGATCGGAAAGGGGGCCGTGGAAGGAGGAGAGGAAGGAAGCATCTATTAATAGTATTATTAGGAAGTAGCGTGTAGCCCTGTGTAAAAACAAATAAGAAAAATATATATATATATATGATTTTTAAGAGAGGTCGATCGCATCCGCACAAACGCGCGAGAAGAGAGTTAACGGTGGGTGAAAAATTAGGGGGTGCGACGAGACGACGAGAGAGAGGACTTTGAGGGAGAAAGGGGGAGAAAGAGATGAAGAGTGCCGGAGCGATCCTTTCGCACACGCGGACGTACGGCGAGGATGTTTATTGGATGTAAAAAGTGACACATTGTAAGATACCATTGTAAAAAGAGGTTTTAACTTAAAATAAATTAAATGATAAATCACGCATACATACCGACCAATCTTTAATCGAATATTATGTGATTATAGATGTGTATATGTACAATGTATAGCATTACGATGCTCTCTCTCTATTTCTCTTTCTATTCCTCTCTTTCCCGTCTCTCTCTCTCTCACCGTCTCCCCTCTCGTCTATCTCTCTTCCCTGTCTATCTCTCTTCCTCTCTCTCTCTCTCTCTCTCTCTCTCTCTCTCTCTCTCTCTCTCTCTCTCTCTCTCTCCTTTCACACCTCTTTCTTTCGCGCTTTAAAACCGTCCGTGTATTCTTCTGTCCTGCTGCCTCGACTTGACACCCGATTTATTCCCGCGGAACCGCAGATCCAGTTGTTTTTCTCCCGATCGTCGGTGTCGATATCGCCGATAATATCGTCGCGTTATCACCGGACACCGAGACGACGTTGAATTTTCCTGGACGACTCGAGATCAATGCGCGACCTTTGATAAATCATACACGCGCCGTATAAACTGATTATTATGGAATTATTAATGGTTTTATTCCGCCGTATACGTGTTTCTTTCTCTCTCTCGTCGCGAGCATGACGATGTTGTATCGTTATCTCGGACGATGTCGCGCCGCCGACACGCGGCTCCCACGAAATGAATTTCTTTTCGCTTCGGGCTCGGATGAGAAAGAGAGGGAGAGCGAGAGAGAGAGAGAGAGAGAACCCGGGGTTCTCTTAATCAATCACGCGTGCCGATAATAATATCGTTACGGAATTATTAATGATTCCATTTCGCCCGCATCGCGGCGCCGTAATGTCATTATCGGGCGATGTCGTGAGCAAAATTCTTTCGGCGATTAGAAACAATGGCGGTGTCGTGTGATAAATCGCGCGCTCGCGCGACGGCGATGATATAACTCGTACGCGATCGAGTCGTATATTGTTTAGTTAGCGCGCTGTCCGACCGACAATACGCGTAGATTGCAAAATTCTATTGACATCGTTAGCAAAACAAACACGCGAGAGCGAGAACTGCGTATTTTTTTTTACGACTAGTCACAATTAATCATGAGTGGCATTAAAAGCCTGTCGACGCTTCGCTTTGTTTTGAAGACAATCCGCTCGCGGACACATTTTACAAGTATGTTTCAAATATTTAAATCTCTATCGAGTTTCGTAACAAGCTAATAATCTTATCACAAACAGCCAGTCTCTTATTGTCATCGGGAATAACATATTCATTACGATATTATACGCGAACAATAATTCAATAGCGAATCCTTTTTTAAAAACTCAAAAATATTTTTATTTTTTTTGTTATTTGTAATAACCGTGCGATGTATCGGGACAGAGGGAGGGGTTTAGACGAATGTCGATTAGTATCCTTTTATTAATTAAAAGACGTAACTTAATTGAGTCTTACTGGACGAGGTGTTTGCATGTAAATCGAGGCAGCAATCGCGAACGAGATAACGCCGTGATTACAGCGAAGCGTAGATGAATCCCGCTCCGCGATATGATGATATCGGTAGTTGCGCGCGACAACCTCGATGTCACATTCGACGTGTTAATGAGTCCGGTAATAAGAGGAAATCGTGTCATACACGAGCCATACAATAAAAAAAAAACGAAAAAACAGCGGAAGAACATTCCGTAGCTACTCCTAACATCGGAATTGGTTTGCGATCCGATCTCACGCCTATTCGACTGCATTAAATATATTAATTAATGCGACTCTGACTGGCATCTCGCGAAGATACATCTCCGCTCGGGAAACTCGGTGATAAATTGTAACGACACGTTACCGTGCGTGATAAAGGTCGCACGTTAACTTTTTACGATCGAATTTGTTTCTTTCCTGTTACAACGGCAGTATCTGAGATGCTATCCCTTTAGTAAACGAGTGTAACAATAAGTTGGCGGAAATAATTCTTTTTGCCGCGTTATGGCGAAGAAATTATATCTGTTGAGATTTTGTACGATGCAACTTGTGAAGACGAGATTGTATATGGAAGGGATTTTTACACTGCGGAGTCCGGTTGCGAGTGATTAGGTGATATTCGTATATATGTATATATATATATATATTTAATTATATATACATATATATATAATTGTTATTTTATCTATATACGAGAGAGGTGTTGAAGCGCAAGGTGTGCAGGACGAAGGAGTTTAAAGTGAAGGACGGTTACACCATCCCGTGCAACCAACTATATAAAATGTACCGTAACCGTTATCTCTCTCTCTCTACTGTGTATTTACTTGAAAATTTATAAATGTGTGATATATCTACTTAATTACGCGACTTGTATTCATTGACCTTTCCCAAACCCTGCTGCATATTTTATTCTTCCAAAAACCGCTGGATATTTTTTAGCAAATTTTTTTAAACTCGCATATTATATGTTAATTAATAATGGAATTAATTATTAATGGAACAAGACTTTTTATATGTGATTCTTAAGCTTAATAAATTATGTAAGCAAGTATGTATGTATTATCTCTTATGTAGATATATATAGATTTATAAAAAGACGATTTGAGACGATTACAAGTTAAAAATTTACAAGAACGAAAAATTTAAGCTTCATTGAAGTATCAAATTCGTCGGACTTGCTACAGGGATTTTTTCCAGAGTATAAACTAGGAACCGTTATCACTGCGACTCTCGAATAAATCCCACGGCATCTCGATCGGCTCCCGAGAATCACGAGGTCGCGCGCTCGCTCATTCTATGAATTAGAAAATCGATAGAGGCGAGTGTGTCATCGTCTGAATCTCCAAATCCTTGCTTACGCGCCTTTGCGCAAGTCGGCCTTCCTCGTTTCACGGCGAATTAGGTCCGGATGGGCCCTTCGCCGAGGGTTAAAAAGGGACCGGAGTCGAGATATCTAAAGGAGAGACTGGAGCTATAGCAGCTGCTTACGTTCGATCGTAGCCGAATCGCCGACGTTGACCTTCTGCCGCGGGATTCTACGACGGAAGAAAGAGAGAAGGAGATAGGAGAAGAGAAGAGGAGAATGTGAAGAGGAACGGTTCTAGATAGCCCTGGCTAGAGAGAGGATATATACTTCCTATAAAAGTGACCGGGATTTCGCGTAATCCCGTTTCTCTAGGGTAGCGGAATAGAAGAGATGGGATACCTATCTAACCGCCAGCCGAAGCTCTTCTCTCACGAGCGCACATGATCCTCCTTTTCTTCGTGCAAGCTGCGAGTGGTGTGGAGTCAAGAGAGTAGTCCCGAATTCTCTCTTTTGCGGTTTATCGCAGATTTCGCGGTAACGATGTTGGAGAACGAATATCTCCCCGAAATGCACATGTACTACCGGCTATAGGCTGCTCGTTCCGGCGACAACGATAAAAATTCTTCAAATTATTTATCTTGATTTTTAAAATTTTTATTGAAATTATCATGGCGAGATACTATTATGGCAAAAACTAGATAAAAATATATAGGTTTATGTAAATATATGGAATATTTAAAGTATCAAGAGAACATAATCGGCAAGGAAGTACATTGTTTAAAATTCCAAGAATTTTATTAATATTGCAGAGAATTTTTCACATTTCTAAAAATTTTTTGTATTTCCAGGAATTTTTCACATTTATAAAAATTTGAGATTTTAGAACAAGATGTTTTAAATGAGAGGAAATCAATATAGGGTGAAAAGAATTTAGGTATATTGAAAAGAAGAAAGAAAGAAAAAGAGGTAAATAATATTTCACAGCTTCTTTAAAAACTATAATTTTATTTTTCTTATTTCATTTACATTAAAAGTAAGATTGTAATTAAATTTCTAAAATCCCTCCGTCACCGTGGCCGCCGTCGCCAAACCTCCTCAAAATTATAATTTTATCGCTGAGCGACATGTGTACGTTGTTTCTGAATGAATAAATTTGACGTAACAGTTCATCGAAAATCGGTATGACGGCTTCGGCTCTATTCTTTCGCAACAGTGCTCTTGAATATTACGACACTTTTCCCGATTTCCACGTCGCTTTGTAAAGTGACGCACTGACGTAATCCCGTCGATGTTTTCTTAAGTCGAGGAAGTCGGGATAAATGTCCACCGAGCGAAGCCTCCGAAATGGATCGGTGCCGCATGAACGATACTCTCGACTCGTGAATGCGGAGTCACTTTGGCGTGGCAGGACTTTGGGACCGGTAATCCCTTCTGTATATCCTGCCGCGGGGGTCAAGCACGTGGGGTCAGTCTCACGTCGAGTGTGAAACTTAGATTCAGGATGCATAGGCTGAAATAAATAATCAATCGTGGGATTTGTACGCCGAATGTCACGATCGAGGGTTGTATCGTCATCCTACGGATCTCTCGGGCCAGGATTCTATATAGATGCGTACATAGATATGTAAGCAAATAAATATCTGCGACAGTATAGCGTATACTTATCTCATACGCAATCAAATTCGAATAAACGAGAGTAAAACCATGTCTCAATAATTTTTAGTTTTAAATTTTCATCTCACAATACGATAAAAAAAGATTATCGAGAAAGGAGAATTAGTGCAAAAGATACTATTGAGAATTTACTTCGTTATCGGCAAAGAAAGAAATCTTTTTTATTTCTTTAATCATGCTTTAATCATTTATTACAGCCTGCAGAATATTTAGTAATAGTTTCTGATGAACATATATAGATTTATAACATTAATTGTAATGAAAGAAATGGAATTTACGGATTCGACATTTTATCGATATCGATATTCTTATCGCAGACGGAGATTTCCACGCGACCGATACGCACGTCCGCATAATAAGCTCGGAAATATCGCGTGCACGCAACGATTGCGCACGATGGAACTGTCAGGCCGGGACAATTCGCGCCGGCCCTGCTGGTTCGCTATTGAACCGGCCGCGACCCGTACAAATGACCAGCCTAGATTCCTCCCGACGTCCGTTTTCTATCGGAGCCGCGGCATTATTAATAGGCGCACGCGACTTTATTCGAGGCATCACGCACGATGCGCCGATCCACGAGGATGGCCCGAGAAGAAGGCACTAGACGAGGAGAAGCAAGTTAACTCATTCACAGATTTCTACAAGGCGTCCGACAACTTTTCCACGAAATGTGATTTCTCGATGTTGTTCACGCCCGTGCTATCTTAATTAATTGTCTTTATACTATCAGCGATAGAAACTAGTCACTATTGATAAATATATTAATAACCATGACAACTATAATATAAATCTTATCAAATTATCTTACGCATTCATTAAACAGAGTAGAGTACGTTGTAATAATCATCGATTATCTTCTTATCTAAAAAACGAAACACACAATAAAACTTTCAAGAAAATACCATTTCAAAAAATTCGCGCACTGATATATTTCTGTGAAACCGCGCAACAGCGTTCCAGCTGTTAAATTATAATTGCTGAGGGCCAAAACGGCGAGCGCGTCGGGCGCATCGAAGGAGGGAGGACCGCGTAATACAATCTACCGCGCGATCGGCGAGCATCGCCCGGTAGGTTCGCATCAAATGAGATAGAGCACGGTTTGTTATATTTCTTGAGGAGAGAACAAGTGTCCATGAGCCCTGGAGTGAAGAAGCAACAAAGTAGAAGGTGAGAGGAGGGGAGGAGGGGGCCAGAGGAGGTGGATCAGCAGCGTTATTAATGGGCACGATTACTTGGCGAAACTCGCGCCTTTGTGGTGCCAGCCTCTTCTAACTCTTACCCCCGCGTCTTTTTCTCTCTCTCTTTCTCTCGCTGCCGCCTCCACTCCCGTTTCCCCTTCACCACCACCTGAAATCCCATAATACCCACACGCGCATTCTCCTTTTACACCTGTGCACGACTGTCTAAGTTATGCATGGGATCCTCCCACAGAAACAATGCACCCGCTCCTCTGTCCCTTCTTCTTCCACGAGTCCTCTCTTTTTTCCCTGCCTCTCTCCCTCTCTTTTTTTTAACGCTTTTTTTTTACTCGATAGTTTCATCCGCGCCGCGCCACGTCCGGTACTAGCCTCGCCAAATAATCATTACTCGAAACGATTTCGCAAAGTGCATGCAACAGCGTGCCTGCCGATAGAATCTACAGTTATACCGGTTATACGACTTCAAACTGACGCATCGCGTTTCAATTATTGTGAGAGATCTATAGTATTATTTTATATGAAGTTGTAAAAGCGAGCGACATGAGATCCTCATGGACTTTCATTAGCCCTTAAAAATTTTTACGTAATACGATACACCCGCGAGGATCCCTTTCTGCGCAAGTGTACTACGAGATATATATTTCGACGGCTTTCTCCAGCGCGTCGCGATCGTGTCTTACATTACGCCGTGTTATAATGATGAAAAGGGGGCTATATGTACATAGCGGACGGAGATTGAGCCGAGTCGACGCGAGTCGACTTTATCATTTAATTATCTATAAAAGCGCGTAATTGCACATTTCGCCGCGGATCGGTATTGGGAGTCGCGGGGCCAGAAAATTCGGCGCACCGATTTAATTGCGGGCTTAATCACGTGAACGCGCCCGTCGATTGCCCGTCGAGGCACCTTGCGAAACCGAGTCCAAGACCATTTGGTTACCTGCGCGGAGAGGTATCAACGCCTCGAGGACGCTCTCGACGCCCGATTTCCGATCGGGTCGGTCGACCGGTCGATCGCAGCTCTCGATCGACTTCTCACCCCGGCACCTCCTCCATCTGTACGCCCGTTAGCTCGTATACCCTCTCGCTCTTTCTCCTTTCTCTCTCTCTCTCTCTCCTTTCCTGGGCGTGTTTCACGGTGCTTTCCGATGGATCGAGAAGCAGGCTCGCTGCCCGATGCGCGTCGATACACATCCGACTGGATTAATCGCATCAACGGCTGACCCGCTCGAAACTCGCCTAATCTAATCTAATTGAGAACCAAATCCGGCTAGCACCGACAGAATAAAAATTGAAATTGAATGTATCTTCGGTCGAGAAGTACAAAAGGGCATCGTATTGTGCTTTAATATAATTATATTTTATATTAAAGTAATCCGTGAAAAAAATAGCTGCTTTCTAAAACGTGTATATCCATCTTCATACCGTTTTTGTTCTTCGAGGAAATATAATTGCTCTAAAAGCACATACCTCGAGAAATGTTGTGCCTGATGGTATAAATTGAGTAAATAAAAAGCTAAGCAGGAAACAAAGCTAAACGTCAGATTTCTTTCCGCAGGATGTCTTTGCTCGCGTTATTGTCCGGAACTAAGAAGGAATAATGACCGAAAGAATGCGATTCTCATTTGGTAATATTGCCCCTAGCGTGATCCTGTCTACGTATCCGATTGGATTAATCGCTCCAATGACGGGACCGAGTCATCGAGCTAATCTAATTCCATCGGTCGGCCAGGATCGAGGGATCTCCTTGGCGCGCATCACAGCGAAGCAGCGGAAGAAGCGCGCGGACGGGGAGGAAGAGGAAGAAAAAAGTCTCGATGAGGCGGAGGCGGGCCTCCGCGGGGGGTGCCCGGAGTGTTAAAATGTTAATTCGTGGGACGCCGTGGAAAGAGACACCCCCCTCTCGATGGATCGCCGCTGTCGCTCGAAGCGGCCCGGCCCGAGGATGCGCCCCATTCGACAGCCCGGTGAATCGAACTGTCACCTCGTCGATACGCGCGTCCGCGCGCGGATAGATTGATACGTTAATAAACCAAGTTTTGACGATTAATCTAATTAGATTGCCAATTAGCGCGACCGGACGATTACGGTAAGACGATGTTGGTATCGTAATGAACATCGGTTCGTGCCTCGAACGAGACGGAACGAAGATAATAATGATCTCGCGGCCGGTAACAATCGCGCGCGATCGCGGGGGTTATTTCATTTGGCAGTCTGCCCGTGCCCCGGCAGATCGAATCAAGAGACGGATCCTCCTTCCTTCCTATGCCGATTCGATCGTCTCTCTCTCTCTCTCTCTCTCATTCCCGTACAAGACCGTGACGAGCATCTACCTTACCTGTTGAAAAAACAATTGTTCAACAAACCAAACTGTGTTGTTCTAATTACACGATTCTTACATTTAAACGTAACGATACAAAAAATTGTTCCAACTGAGAATAAAAATTATACACGATGTAATTAAATTGTTCTCAATTACTAGAAATCTTTTAGATTTTACAATTATATTAAAATATATACATAAAAGAGTAAAATATCATTTTCTTACTATTTTCATGTTTTTTATCGGATATTGAAGATGATTGAGAAAATTTAAACTATATATATTGTGCATAATTTTTTATTTTTAGTTGGTGCAATTTCTCGTATCGTCACTCTTGTAGAAAATTTACATAAGATTGTATGTAATTAAAAAACAATGTTATTTTATTTTTTCAACAACTGTTTTTTTTTTCAACAGGCAAGATACAGACGCGCGTGTTAATCATCGCGGTCCTCTACGGAGCCGAACGCGAGCGAGAGAGGCAATCGATTCGACAAAGAGGAGAAGAGGGATCCCGAAAGCCCGTCGATGACTAGTCATTGTTGCCTCATAAAGCCAGTGAATGCCCTCCCCGTGA
The DNA here is from genome assembly GCF_030848805.1 of Temnothorax longispinosus. Classification (NCBI taxonomy): domain Eukaryota; kingdom Metazoa; phylum Arthropoda; class Insecta; order Hymenoptera; family Formicidae; genus Temnothorax; species Temnothorax longispinosus. The sequence continues at coordinate 3,790,045 of NC_092364.1, read as the reverse complement.
TTCCACCTCGGACAGCCGCCTTCCCTCGCCCGTCCTCCCGCCGCTCCAATCCGAAAAAACGATCGGGCTAATCGTTCAACGATTGTAATAGGTTTTCTTCGGTCATTGTCCCATCTTTGAGATCTTTCATGTACACTTGATGGAGATGAGACTGTAAGAGGCGCATGAAGAGAATTAGTCAAACATGACCATCTGAATCGTTATTATTACCTCGTAACATTGAAATATTGAAGTATATGGAATCTCGGCGCGTGTCTCTGCCCCCTTTCGAGTTAAGTTTAAATTTCCGTAATTGCTGTTAATGAACGACGATATCTCATATGCAAAATTTTTCATTTAGAAAGTGCAACGTGCGTAATATATGGGATTGAAAAATTAAATTAATACTAAATTTAAAATTGCCTGTTGCATTTGTTGATCGAGGAAACCTCTGGCGAATTTTGAATAACGGAACAACGTTGACACATCACAACGTCCCCATTATGGCGGGCTCTTCCGAGCGGTTTGATGTAACAGGATCACGTCGCGAGCAACCGAGAAGAAAAATAGGTAGCAAAAACGGCGGGGATCGAGGAGGCGAAATTAGGTGGCGGAGATCCTACGGGTAAACAGGAAGGGCGCCCTCCTGCACCAAGTCAATTCATGCAGGAAATCGGTTTTTCGGTCGCAACTTCTATTCCTTCCATCTCCCCCTTGCCCCCTCGTTTACTCGCTCTGTATGCTTGTGTCATCCGGCAGAAGTGGTTTCACGATCGCCATTGTGCGGAGTCCTTTTTGGAGGCTTAAACACGTCGCGGCGGGATTACCAGACCCGAAAGTAACAGTTTCGAAATTGAGGCCCCGCAGCAGGCCCCTCGAAATCTCGTTTGCAAATAAGATTCCGCGCATCAATGTCGGTGTATTTAATATAACGGATAGCTCTCCCATAAAATTGAGGTGAAACTGAGCTGACAGCGACCGCGAGGAGTAAAAAGAGCGCGCCGTGTACGAGAATTGCTCCGAATCGTTGAAGCATTTTTTAAATATTTTAGTCTTAATCTTTTAAGTTTTAATATCTTAATTCTAAGATATCCCAGTCTTAATCTTACACACATTTATGTAATATTTTTCTAATAAGATTTTGCAATATTTTTCGTAATAAATTATATTAATGGGATACAGAGCGTCATACGTTTGTTTTCAGCAAAGACATGTTTTATCGATTTTATTACTTGGGAAAGTATTTCAGATACTTGATATACTTCCGAGAAAATATTTATATACTTTCAACTATAATTTTTAAGAAATGGCAGAAAAAAAGGAGTTATATATTCCACACAGTTTAATTCCCCTATTCAATTTTATTCGACTTGTAAAATTCTCTTACGCTCGATTCGTCTTAACAGTTGAAAGATTCAAGGCACAGTGTTAAAAATAGGCTAGGAATAGGTTTCCGTATGCTCAGGTTTAAAAACGTACAAAATCGTAAATTTTTGCGCATTTTCCGGCTATAAGATCTCGGCGACGTAGGCGTCGGAAACGAATTGCCGCAATAGTAGTACGAGCCGGCGCGCGGCATAGTCTACCCGCTAGTTAGACTCTCATAAAGTCACGACGTAAATTATCCGCCCGGACGGATACCGCGAGGTGTGTTTGCGATGGTCCACCTCCCGTCAACGCCCTCGCATAAAAAGATCGAGGCGAGAGACGCGGCGATGGAGAGCCGTGGTAGACAAGAGTTTCTTTACACCTCCCTTAAGTTCGTCCTTAAATACGACGGGACGACGGTGGGCGTGCTTCCTCATCGTCGAGGCATCGAGCAAAGGGCACCTGCTCGGTAAATATCCGCTTTATTGAGACGCCAGTACGAAAAACCTATTAACGTCAGCGCGCGAATAAGTAGAGGCGTGCGGACGCGAGACTGTAAAACGGAAGTGCGGCTTTCGCCTGTGCGTTTGCTGGTTGCATGCAGCGTGCATGCGCCATATCCTGTAGACTTGAGAACGATGCGATCTCGAATGAACAATAACGCAAAAATATTACCAAATGATAAATAGCGTCGATATTTTAATCATGGAAATGCATTAATTGAAATTTTAATTAATTCTTAATTCAGCAGATACGATAATATTATCAGTGCAAAAAGTAAGTGCGTAAGTAATAATATACGCTTTATGCGTATATTATTTATTTACTTGTTCACTTGTAGTAATTATAAAAAAATAATGTATTAAATAAAAGCGAATCTATGATCACCGATGTCCGACCGAAAGATTTTTGGCAGTGCGATTCTCGCTGGTCTACTATCCGCACAGACGTTCACCGCCGCGACGTCGATTGTATTACGTAAACGAGAGAAAACGAAAGTAATAATATTTAGCCACAGAGAAGCGCAAAAATGCTTCTTATTCTTAGTCATCGAATTCATCGAAGCGCGCGCTCGATGATGTAACCCGACACAACCGTAAGTTACAACGCTCACCTCGTCCGCAACGCTTCTATCGATAATTTCATTGCGTTATCGTTTTGCATTTTAATTGTTTGCTCAAGCCATTATCGCCACGACCGCTCGACGACCCGACGACGTTAATTCCGCCGTGCCATTTAATTAATGACGATTAACGTAATTATGTTATTATACGGCAAAAGTGTTAACTCGAATCGTATTGCGCCGGCAAGTTCTCCGCCGCGTCGAGGCCGAGGCCGATGAAAACTCGCCGCTATATGGAAATCGCAGGCCCCAGCCAATCGACGCAATATCCATTTATTATCTCCACTTGGTAATTAGGATCAATTGCAGCTGTCCTGATCTAATCAAAGATTAACTCGATTTAATCATCTTTCTGTTGCGAGAAACGCAGAAACAAATCCCGCGGCGAAGTGAAAACCCCGCGCCAAGATCGACACTTTAATTAACATTAAAGGCAAGCGATAATCACCATAGTCATAAATAGAAACATTAAAAAGTAGCCAATTGTTTTGTATTTTAATGCACAATTAATGTACACACAATTAGTTGTACATTTCATTAACATACGTTAATCATCTGCGTGACCATCATTATTTCTCGCATCACTCAAGCATCACGGCACGACCAATAATTCCGAATAAACTCCGACTAAAGATTTAATTCCACAGTAATTACATAACAATTTATGCATGCAAAGTGCGACTGCACTTAAAGAACGCACAGGTCAATCGATTGACGCGAAAAGTAATCGCGGCCGCTATTTTTGCAAGCGCGTTATTCGTACATAAGTTTCTAGAGCTGCGATAAGACCCCGTCGAGCGGGGAGCATCGTAGATAGCGCTTCACTTCGCTCTAGCTGATACGTACCCGGCTGATTGTGATCCGCGAACGAACGAGTGCAAATTCATTAATACCGGGGCTCGCTCGTTGTGGCGGCGCAGTCCCCCGCGAAGAGCGAACAATACGTCGCCTAATAGAAATCAAATCGCCTCACCATTTATAACGACCCACCTCGTGCCTCCCTTTTGTCTCGTCCCTCCCCTCCCCGCTCCCGCGCCTCGCTCGCTCGCCCGCTCGCTTTTTTTTCGCCCATCACGGAATAATCGAACAAGATTGATGAGGACGGCGTGACTGGCGCGCTACGAGGCCCGCAAGAATCACGCGGTGGACCCGCGCGCGCGTATCGTTGCCCCGTCGAGGAGCCCGAGGAGGAAGGGCATCGTCCAAGGGCCCTCTCGGACTCGGATCCTAACCGCTTCAAAGACGATGAGTCTCCCCGAATTGGTATTCGCGAGGGAATTGCGTCACGATCGCGCTGGCTGTTTATGGCGACCGGGCGCCGCTTGACGTCCGCAACATCGGCATTTTATGCTCGAATCGCTCGCTCGTGGCACTCGACTGCCGATTGATTTCTCGAACGGTTCTCCAAAGTGCCACGAAGATCGGCACGGTGTCGCGGAAAAAGAAGGAAGGAAGGATAAAAACTTCGGATAATTGAATGACGAGGCAAACTGCAATTAACGTTAAGAATTAACGTTGTTGTAATACATTAATATTGTCAAATATCAACTCATTCACACCGTGTTCTGCCATTTGTTTAAATTATTATCGTCGTATAACAACGCAGAATTATTTATCAAGATAATCAAGCTGCGAAATTATAGGGAGCAAATTGAGAAATAGTTTTTCCGAGGACGAGCGGACGATTTCCGGAGAGGCATTTTACGGAGGCTGCGCCTTCGCGGATTCGGGACGGGATAGCGGGAGCGGAGAGGTTTTATAGGGTGGACTCGGGAGGTTCGGGATTGAAGGAGCTCCGGACCCCCGGCGCGAAACAACAAGCAGTCAGAAAAATGGATGGGCTGCTAACCGTGCCACCCATGGAGCCCGGGCGAGCGGTTATTTTACCTTTTACTCGCGTCGGAGCCCTTACGGCGAGCGCAACGTGGTTTAATAAGCGGCATTCTTAATTACGTTTTCACCTGTGTCGTTGCACGATAAACCATCGGGAACATTCGTCCGCGATGGATAGCCCGTTGCCGTGCTCCCAACGCAAATGGAGCGCGCGATGCCTTCAAATTGGCTTCGAGAGAGACTAAAAGAAAAAAAAAGGAAAGAAAAGAGAGGCAAAGAAACAAAAGGAACGAGAAACGAAAAAGAGAAAAGCATGACGCTAGTCACTTCTGCCTCGTTAACGTTCTCTTTGCGTCGTTCCTACCTTTCTTTTGAGACAGGAATTTAATTACACAATTATTTTATACCCGAAGATCAAAGGGTTCAAGAATATATAACCAGATAACAAAAGCTTTCAGGCGTTTCATCATGCATTTCTGCTGACTGTGAAAAGTTAATTTAATGCTCGAGTATCGGAATATTTAATTTTTTTCCGAATAAGGATCACACTTTTCTCGAGGAATCTACAGCTAATTGTAAGACAAAGTCTTGAATCTTCACGCAAATCTTCAAATACGCGCGCCATATTAAAATCTGAGAAAGAAATTAAACAAGTGTGAATCTCGAGATTCGTGCGGCGTTTTACTTGTGGGGCGAACTCGCGCCATAATCCCCCGATAAATCACGCGAGGACGGACACGGTCGGACACGAGAGCAAGAGTTCTCTCCGCTCTCCCCGATAAAGCCCGAGATTCTCCGACTTTGTCTCCTGAACGGGGAAACGCCGTAATGGGCCGCGGGGGACATTATGCGATCGTGGTGGCGCGTCGCGCCGGCAGCGGCTCTAAGACGCATTACTTCCACCGCTGGTATCCGGGCATTTGTCCAGGCCGACGCGTCCAGGAACTGGACTCACAGAAGGGGAACGCCGGCGGTGTGCATTCGAGGATTTAATGCCCGACGTTGGACGACGAGCGCGCGCGCGATCCCTCCGGAATCGCGCGTTAGGACCTCGCGTCCGCTCGTACATCTTTTTCTACGATCGCTTTCTAATCATTTCCGGATCACGCTGCCGCGTTGCGAGAGGCCGCCCTTGCGAGAGGCACGAATCGATTGCGAGGGGGATTGCGAAGGTATTGCGAAAAGCGTGTAATAACTCTCGCCAAGTTGCGTATACACGCGCGCTCGAGTGTGCCTCCAAACGTGATGCCTATCGTCCTTATTAAAGTGTGAAAAATATGGATTTTATTAATTTTTTTGAATCTCTGCTGTGAAGATGTGCGCGAACGCGCGGTGACTAATCAATCGTAACATCCTGATTGCCGGCATATTTCTACGATCGCTCGTATAAGGACGATTGCGCAACGCGCAACCCCGACATTAATCACCCGGAGTCGCCGATAAAACGAATAAATTTTAATAGATATCTATTTTCTGACGCACACGTTGGAGTACCGTGTGGCGTCGCCGGCCGACACCGTTGAAAGTAAATCAGCAATATTAACATGGCTCGTAAATCCTCGGGCTGGCGAGTGGCATGGAGCGCTTTAAAAAGTACAAGACAATTGTGCCATTATCTTTCCCGAGTTAATCGAACGATTGAGTAATGCGTGAATAATTTTCTATTATAGTCGTATGAGTCGTACGTGTGTCCGTCTCTCGCTCGACGTTCCCTGCATCTCACTCCGTATCCCGGCCGCCTTTACTTCCCGCCACCGTCTCCGTCTCCCTCTACCTCTCGCATGAGGTCAGCGTGGATAAAAAGTTCGCGCACCGCGCCGATCGTGCGTGTCGATAAAATAAATGTTACAACCGCCACACATGCGTGAGATTCGCCGAATAACAAAAATTACGACGGACGGGGCTCGTGTTCGTGCACGCGCCTTGGAAAAAGAACGTAACGAAAAATCTCGCCGCGTGCCAGAAACAATTTCGAATTTACGAAGACTTCGCGTGCGAGGGTCAAATCTTAATAGATATATACGCCAGCTCCGTTGTTCACTTTCCGAGACAGATATATGTGAGCTATGCGATCACTTCGCCGGTTTGACGGTCGCGCGCGTTCTTATCGATACCAATCTGATCGATCGCGATAAGATACGATGTTGCATCGCGAAGTCGTGTGTTTCCCACTGTTAGCAGAGATTTAATTCAGTCAGCGCGAAGAAATGCGAGAGAAGGGTTGCAAAAAGGCAATCGCTCTCCACGCTATTCATGACTTAAAAAAAAAACAATGTAAGAGGATAGAGCTAACGAACAAAGCTGGGTATGCGTGCGTAAAATATGTATTATAAATTAGTAAACTAAAAAAACAGGTTTAAAAAAAACCTAGTATACAATTTCTTTGTAAAAAAGTTTTGAAGAAGTTTTGCTCGCGTTTTCCTCTCGCGTTGACCCATCTCGAAAGTTGACTGTACAGATTGACCGATCGAACAATGTGAACTGCCGTTTGCACTGCCCGCGACAGAGATTCGTGTTTACCGGCAAGATCGAACATCTTGAGAAAAGTCTCGCTCGGGATCGAATCGAGCTGACCCCGGGGGTATATCCCTGCGAGTTCGCGTTTTCGATCGCTTCCAGACAACCTGAGCGGCAACATCGGCCGTAAGTTTCCAAGGTAATTCGCGTATATATATACCGACGTACTTGACCCCACGGCTATTAATCTCGCGTGCCATCATCCCCCTCGATCCGCGGGGGCGTTTCCAAACTAATATACGACGACACGACCCACGCCTCTATCGGCGAGAGCCTAACGAGGACTGACTTTAACGGTTAAATAATATTACTTTGAGCTCTTTCTCTCGGGTTGTTGCCGGTCCGATGGAAAAGTTCCCTAGCCTCTATCGGCTAGAGTCTGAGTTTAAATTCTCCTCAGGAAGTAATGTCTTGCAAGAGAAACGAACGGTACCAAACGCAGAGCGGTGAAAAGCAAAACGTTTCTTTTTTTAAAAAACTTCTTTCAAATATAGAAAATTTTAACTGCTATAAGTTATAAGCGGCTCTCGTATTAAAGAAAATATCGCGTGTGGTTACGACAAAGCAATGAGAATTGTCAAGAATCGGTATTTTAGAGAAAGAAATTAAATTTTATCGATCCTCTCAATGACATTGTTGTTAGGGAAACTCGAGCATCCGCTTGACCCTCGTTGTAAACGAGAGGTTAAGCTTAAATCCCTTTCAACGTTGGTCGAGAGCGGAATAGTGAATTTCGTCGCCGATCGGACGATCCATTGATCCCTGGGAAAGCTGCGGCCAGCGAGTGGAAAATCGTTTTTCTCGAATGGCACAAGGGGGCATATTCTCAAATGTTAGGGGACACTTCCCAATCTTGAACCTCGCCAATCTCGAATCTGCGATCTATTTAATGATCGCATTAGATACAGGGCAATGACCGATGAATTGAATCGCGTAAATCGTTTATGTGAGAGCCGAACGGCCGAGGTCGTAGCGAAAAAGCAATCAAGTTAACGCAAAAATGAATTTGGCTCGGAAAAATGCCAAAGCGAATTTAAAAGACAAGCGAGCTATCAGTCTAGAATTTTTAAGAATTGTTTCTAAATGATTGTAGATAATTCAGATTATTTTTTTGAAGATATATGCGTATAAACAGAAACAGAATGCGCTACCACGTCTGGCAGAATTAATGATAAGAGTTCATTTAGTCAGTCACGAATACCTTGGAGAACTTTATGGCCGGTATAAAACAATAGAACGTTTTGCCGATTTTACGGCCGAAACTCGCATGATTCCCCGCCTCGGTGGGGCACGAAGCACCGTCCGTTTCATCCTTGTTAGTCGTGCGGCGTACAGTCTAGATCGCGGAAATATTTATTGCGTAATAATCGTTAAAACCGGGACACGAGTTAGAGGCGCTTCCACCATCTGTGCGTCTGTGAGAAGAATATCTTCTTTTTCTCACAGGCGTTTCTTTCAATAGCGTCATGTAAGAGTTTAAAATGTGAGAGAGTGTAAAACCCCGAGTCGCGATAACGTAATATATCGCGACGTGGATATAGCGCGAGAATAAAGCGGCGTAATTCCGGAATAGATAGGAGAAAGTTGGTTAACAATTTGTACACATTAGAATACTATGGCTGAACATAGAAAAATATTTTGATATAAATGATGTAAACTTCATTATATATCAAAATTCATATTTTTGAAAATCAAAGCATGAAATACGCGCAACAAAAATGTATCTCTTTCTCTGTTTCCATTCAAGTGTGAAATTATTTCGTTGGAAACAAAGATATACTGCACCTATCCATTTACCCGTTTCATCGACCGCGTGAATCGTTTTATTCGACGCAGATGCGTGGTGTTGCGTTTAAAAAAGTGCCTGCATGTTGTGCGACGGAGCTGCAATGAACTTTGCGGCGCAACTCAGCCCGGCCGATCGACTCTTAATTAGAACGCTTGGGACAAATGACCGTGATTGCCGGCGTAATGATACCTTGGTCGCGTTCCACGTGATTCATACGATCGCATTCGACCGGCGTGCAGCTTGCGTTCGCTACGACGCATCGTCGACGATGGAGTCGTTGGCACGTGTTCAGGGAGTCTGAGGAGCGCAAACATTTTAACCGTTAATTGTATATTTACGTTGATCGAAAATTTCACCTGCCCGTTGTAATAACGACGCACAATGTTCAGACCTACGAGACAAGAAGAAACTTTTTATGAGTTAAGAGAGGTGATTGAAAGCTTAACTAAGTTAACGAAAGAAATCCAGATTCCATAAACATATCCAGTTAAAAGATACGTATCAAGACGTATAAAAGACGCTCGACAGACTTGTATAAGTATAAATTAATTCGTTTTTTTTACTGTACGATTAAATTCTCATTTTATACAATATTTATATTGCAATTTCTTCAGTTATCTGTATTTTAATTTCTAAAATCGAGAATCTGAGAGTAAACCGATGGCGCTTCTTCCGCTTTATCGTGCGAGCGAGAGTCCCGAGGAAATCGTCGGCACACGATCAGCCCCGAGATACGTATCAAGGGCGATTTATCGCGATGTACACCGACTGCGTACGTCGGTTATACGCGCTCGTAATAGTCACCAAGAGAGAAGTCCTGCCCGCTACTACCTGGCCAACTCATGCAGACGCGTATAATCGGCGCAGACCGGCTATGCCTCGCCAGGAGCGGAACACCTGCGGATCCGTGCCGCGTAAAATCGAGCGCGATCGAAACTGCGGGCAAAAATCGGGTGACGATTATACGCGCCTTATTTGCATCGTCGAAATTGGTCAAAACTGACGATGCATAAAACAAGTCTTGTCAAAATAAAGACATTTTTGTTACATGTATGTCGCACTAATGCCAATTTCTAAAACACCCACGAAAACGTAACGCAATGGAAAGTCAAAGCGGAATACTTTCGAAACAACGCGAGAGGACGGTGGAATCGGTGAATGCCGAAAGATTCGTAGTTGCCAAGGTGTGTGAGGAGTATTCGAGTCCTCCGTGGAGAGTATTAAGGCCAATCCACCAGGGCGCAAGAGACAACCGTGCTTCTCGAGGAAGCACCTGCCGATAGCCGGCGGACGCGTGGCGTGCACGGGAGAACACACGACGCGTCTTAAACGGACGGTCGAACAAAAAATTAGGTAAATGGCAATGCAATTATGACGCAAGTAATTTCGACGCCGCTACCGTCCGCCATAGCCAGATTTTACGAGCAGATGCTTTCCGCGATCGTCTCCCCCCCCCGCCCGCGCCGCTCCTGTTTCGATTTATAACCGTCGTCGCTAATAGAATTCTCTTGAAATCACATATAATCTCGGGATTGTCAATAACAGTCATTGCTGCATAGAAAACAAATATCGAGACAGACAAATATACAGGTGGAAGCTAGGAGATGCTTGTCATTTCTCATGATTCGACCGTACAAAGGCCTATATTCATCTGGTCGATCCTGAAACAAGTATTAAATGTTAACGATCGATAATCTTATCCAGTTTTCCATGAGCGACAAATAAACCATCGCGAAAGCAAACACGGGACTACCACGCACAATTTACTCGATCCATCAAAATCCATGACATCTATATACTCGCGTACAAAGGCAAACTCGATAATGTATCTGCGGGGAAGCCGAGAGGGTTCTTGTCGCGCCGAACGCATTGGTGCATCGGACACTAATGAGATCGCACGACACGTGAAACAGTCTTTTTTTTCTGCGGCGGTACGATAAGCCCATTTTTTGGTTCCGTTTTGTTTCGTTCCCTTTTTCGATATACGATTAACCGCCGAACGTGGAATAAAAATTTTTTTAATTTCCTATTATCGAGAATCGAAATAATATATTTTCATTGCGCGCGACGTTGCTAGTAGTGGAATTTGAAATATTTGATTTTTCGATAAGCGTTAAAAAATGTTTTCCGAGTCCGACTCAATAATCTTATTCCCCGCGTAGCGAAGCGCAAGAGGGTTAATCGCGCACTTTCGCGGTAATTAATGACCGCGAATTACAGGCTAAGCATAGACTAATAGAAGCATCCCCGTAATAATATATTTCTTGACAATGACAACTGTGATAAAAGAAACATCGCGATCGCAAACGTGAAATTACCACGTACAATTGAGTCGATCTGTCAAGCAACCGTTCCCGCCCACCTTGGTCGGAGGTAGCACGATAATACGGCAATACGAAAGTCAAGAGGGAAGAAAGATGGAAAGAGATCTAAAGAGAGAGAGAGAGAGAGAGAGAGAGAGAGAGAGAGAAAGAGAAAAACGGAGACGAGGATCTTGCATTAACCCATTGAGGAAGATAATTTTTTTAGCTATATAAATTATAGCTCTCGCGGCCTATTACTTCTACTGTTACGCCTGACAAAAATCACGGCCTCTCATTTCCGAATTAAATGGCTAAATGCTACGAGTGCCATCGATTACTCGCATTACGACGGTATAATTTAATATAATGAGAAACGCGCGCGGCCGCGTGTCAATTGCCGCGGCATCGAGCCTTGATACGAAAATGAGATGTTATTTTCCCCGCGTCGAAATTATTCCCCGCGGTTCTCCATTTTCTATCGGTAAATCATTATCCGCAATGAATCTAGGCACCGCCCCGATAATTTACGCACTTCGTCATCAGCGGTGGTAATTATCTCGTAAGCACACGTTACCTCTTTTCACTTAACGTAAATTGAGATGAAGTGTCAATAAAAATGTTCTCCGATATCTCATTATTGTAACATAATATAAAATTCAATAGCAATTCTTATATATCTATATATCTTATATATCTTATATTTAAGAACAATTACATTATATTTGGCATAGTTCGTGATTATTTTCACCGTAGACACAATACGGCAAGATCGAATGTATAATATTAAATTGCAACGACAGTCTCAGTCGTTGCAATTTAAAATAAGTGCTAAAAATCGAGAATAGAATTCTTATGCATATATCGGACTCGTAGCAATAACAATCTCGAGACGAGTCGACGAGAAACGATTCGACGGAGAATACACGGCGAATCGCCAAGTAATTGTAATTTAGCCGAACCTTGGAAAGGAGAGCAACCTGCTCGCGAACCCGAAAGCGTCTCGATAATACAGCGGCGATCCAAAGTCGAGAGTCTCGTATTAACCGCGCCGTCAATGCACCATCGGTAATTAGTTCAGCTGCAACGAGCGGAGACGCGTGCCTCGTGTTGCGCTGCAGTTGCACCTGTCCGTCGACCGATGCACGCTTTCATAAATATGAGCCACGTCAAGCGTTCGATACACGCGCGTCCAGTGACAGGGAGTGTCGATAAAAAAAACGACCATTATTACGTACGATACAAAGTTTCAAAAGCATGGTATATGCATAATTTTGCAACTTGGGCTTGATTTATGGGAGAAAGGCAGCATTCATCGCCTTTCGCACCCTATTATTCACATTTTTGCGCACTCAAATTCTTCTTTTGTACAAGTGACGCGGTGGCCTCACCTTCCTGAGACGCAAGATACACTGTAAAAATACTGTACGCGATCTGCATCTATTTTAATAATGAACATTTTGTTATCCAGATATTCTAAAAAGTATATCTTTTCGTATAGTAATTCGAGAATAATAATTATATTCTCTTGTGTGAGAAATATGAAAATTTTCTTGCAAGTACAGCATTAATTGATTATATAATATTGCAATAAGAAATATAAACATCTCTATTATTTTTAATAACACTGCGTTTACTGGTTTACTTGATGCTAATTGCAGTGTTTATAATATATTTAAAATATATGAGGAGAATCTAAGTATTTTTTTTTATTGCATCAAACAGGCTATGTATGAAGGAACCAATGTAATATTATGTATGTACAATGATTAATACGATGAGCAAACCCGCATTTAGTGTGCTACGGACAATGTAACGATGTGATATATGAGATGGGGATTCGAAATGTATTCGGACATAACTGCAAGTATACACACAGATCTGAACGTTCAATGAGATTTCACGATCGCTAAAATCATATCTATTAAAGTCACAAACGTTGTAATGTTGCATAACAGACATATTTATCAGATTCGATTAACTTTCATTTATTTATACCGCAAGTTAAACCTTACGCAACGGTTCGGCCACGCGTGAAAATATACTTTTCTGCTGATCAATATTGACAGCAAGCAATAATGTATAATTTTAATGAACATTATAATTGCTCCATTCCTTATTAACTGGAGATAGATTAAATCTTTAAACTACGAGCGTGTTTCACATAAAAATCGATCGAGTAATTTGATTAGCCAAAATGTTGCTATTTTTTCTAACATGATAAACTGTATTTTAACAGATAAAATCATGACAAATTAATTATGTTTATTGTAAAGTAAATTAAATAATTCACAAAAAATGGTTTTTAAAATAATTTTGTACTGTACATGCTTTTTAGCTATTTATCCACTTTTCTAAACATGATTATACTACAATTTATTCAGATAACATATTTTTAGATCTAATGAAAGAGAGATGGACGTGAGCCATCGACCGGACAGGAAGTTGTTTTTCCATCGCGAAGCATCACCTGCCCGGAAAGCGCCGAAGAAACATTTATTCCCTAATCAGTCTTCGAGGCATCCCTGGAAGTTTCGCACCTGCTGCCGCGTGTCCGCTTTTCTCACAACGAGAGCGGAATTTTCTGCGGTCGTCCTTATACTTCTCGCGCACCTTATACTTTGTTGTATAAACCGGTAACTCAATTGACGGGTTCGCCAAAAATGGGATACACGACGGCCGCACGCTCTCGTGGTCCCCTTTCGCGCGTCGGTCGATTATTAATCGAGCGCGCCCGGTTAACAGGAATTACTTTCGTCCGCATCAATGTCCCGAAACTTTCATGATGTGGCATTATTATGATGGGATTACGGAACAATGTCGTCACGTAAGCGTACACGTCTTAATATCGAATCAAGTTTCGCTGCAAGCAATAATCTCTATCTTGTTATTTCTACGTATTCTATGTGTCTGACAAATATAAGTGCGATATTTGATAGCTTTTAATTGACGATATTAACTAGTAGACAAAAAAACATACACATGTGTCAATTTATATGGAGAAATTAAAAAAAAGAGCTTGTCCATTGAAGCGAAATTACTTGTACGCAATTTAAATGTAAATATGTGAGAGGGAACTTGATGTATTAAAGAATATCATTAATTTTCCGTTATCTAAGCGTGAGGTGATGAGAAAGTCATACACACGCGAAGGATGGAAGATTGATCTAATTAGCGTGTAAACCGTCTCTGTTCCTAGATTCAGGTAGACCAGTCAGGCGCGTCCAGACGCTGATCAGGCATAAAATCGCGATTTAATAGTTTCCCTGCGCCGGGACGCTTCGAGGGCCTGAAAACACCTGCCGCGGAACCAATGAATTATAGGTGCCGCTTCAGAAGCAGGGATGCACAATAATAACGCGCTGACTCGAGAGAAAAGTCGACCGCAGAATACCTCGACGCGCTCATCCAAATTTCGTCTTTTCTGCGAGTGTGTAAGTACATTTCGTTGTATCTTACAAATATTTTAATGACCCAAATCCAAGAAGTAAATATTGTAAATAAAATATTACGAGAATAAATAAATCACATAAATTGTTGCCATTGTGTCATGATTATCGTTATCAAGATTAAGGACGTTCTCTCGTCCTTATACTAAAGAAAACCGATTTTCTTAGGATTTTCTTGAAACTGTAAATATACGTTAATTTAGATGTGCTTTATACGTGGTATAAATTTCTCTCTCTCTCTCAGTACCTCTTCCAGTATAAAAAATAAAGATACTGAACCTCAGTTTAAAAAAAAAAAAATTTTTTTTAATTTTTTTTTAGTTATGGCATTTTTTCCTTATAGAACTCGACGAGAGGAGCAACTTTGGTCCTCTTGGCCAACCTCGTATCTCTTACCGTTTAGCCTGGAAAACCTTTTCATTAGTAAAAGTTGAAACTTTGAGGCTCAGTATCTCGATTTTTTATACCGGAAGAGGTACTGAAATTTATACCACGCATAAAGCACACCTAAATTAACGTATATACACAGTTTCAAGAAAATCCTAAGAAAATCGATTTTCTCTAGTATAAGGCCGAGAGAACGTCCTTAATGTATAATTTGTACCAATGATTATTTAAGTATCTTCAAATCGCGACAAAGCAAATAATTTGTTAATTTTTATATTTTCAACGATACTCTTGCCTATTTTATTTTATAAGAACTTTCCATAAAATTATAATTTCCTTTAAATCAAAATGAGCTAAATATAAACGTATTAAGAAATAAAACTATAATGAGAAATATTTTCATTAAACTTCACGCATAAATTTGGTGTGCAACCGGGGGAAAGTGCTTCCCCCAAAGTATGATTTTGCTGTATATCACGTTGCCGCGGTCGCGGCGCATAAATATTGCATTAAATTACTGCGTTAAGTGCTATCCTCCGCTCGTTACTGATTACAACACTCTTCAGCGTAATAGTATTCTAACGATTAAACCATTTTCTGCTATTTCACTGCCAGGGGTCTTGACGCATCGCGCAGCCGGGAAGTGCAATCTAAGAATCTTCCATCTACACCCTACTACTTTTCGCGTATTCTATTGCGTAGACCGTAGACACGCGCGCTATACTATTTTTTAATTAACCACCTATGATTAACGCTATTAATTGGTTGCTACGGAGGAAATACAAAAAAGTACATTGTAGAAGCACACTGAAATCAAACTTGAGAAATATGTATTGCACATCGACGCAAATAACAATATGTAAAAATCATATCTTAACAACGCATAATTTTCATAATCAGCTATTTTCCCATCATGATCTATTTGAACAAATAACTTCTCCATATCCGCCTTTCCGATCTTTTACTACGATGGCTCTCGCAATCTTTATATAATTTCGCAGTTTCAGCGTTTCTCCTTCGAGCATCGTGAACAACAGTTAAATATAAGCAGGTACACATTTTAGTTTTCAATTTCCAGGGATTTGAACATCCTCGTCAGTCCAAATTTCGACATTTCGATTCCGCCTCTCTTCTTTTCCTCTCGAGCGCATCCTGCTCTTTTTTTCTCACCTCATCGCGAGAAAGGATTTCATCGTGACCTGGTCCGTGCCGAGAGACCCGTGCAAGCCGGCACGTCACTTCCGGTTCTCTCGAGGGCGCGCAGAAAAACGTCGTTTCCCAAGACTGCCTGGTCTGGCCTCGCGGTAAATGAGTTTTTTATCTAGCCCGAAGTAAATTAGATTAGCGGAGACATGCGCCGGCCCGTATCTCGCTTGCTCGCGCGCCACGTACGCGCGCGCGATGAGCCAAGCGTGTATACCGCACGGAGCGCGAGGAGGAGACATGTACGAGGACAAATGCATGCGATGGTACGGTGCGATGCACTAATGGTCCGCTTCATTCCGGTATACTTTGTTGTATGCTGCGTGCATCCGGCAGTCAAATGCAACCGGTATTATGTCAGTTCTCTAATATAGATATACACGAGATATATGCATGACGAACAATATAATACAGATCGCAACGTGAATTGTTAAGCTTCGTAACAACAACCGAGAGAAACATATTTTTTAATGCGTTATTTCTTATAAAATGATGTTTCAACACTTCTTGTTCTAAAGGGAAGGAGACAAAGGCGAAGCATGCCGAACCGTCATTAACGCGTTCCGCGTTGAGCGTAACACGAACATTCGCAGAGGCTACTTTTAGTTACTCGTGACAGCTTCCTGCGCCACGTGGAAAAAGTGTGAGCTACAACGCGTACACGCATGTGGGTGGCGTTTCCCGGCCCGACGCGCGACGCGACGGCCCAACAGAAGAAGCGTTCGCCCGACTTTACAACCGACTTCCCGTTGTACCCGCTCGTTGTTGCTTGTCCTTCGCGGACGGCCGTACGTTACGCTGTTGCGGAGGAAACAAAGGGAAAACGCGAACTTGGATGGCGCGATGGCGCGAGGAATTTTTTAATGGCCGCCACCGCCCTTCGCCTCTTTGTTTATAACGCCGCGAACCACGCGAACGCGGTTAACGAATGCAGAAACTTCAGAAATGTTACTTTATCGCGCGGATTTCAAGCCGATTAAGTTTAAGAATCCGGTTACTGTTTTTTTTTACATATGCATGATTTTAAAAATTGGAGAAAATAATGAAGTTCTGAATTATCTTCGCGTCTCTCAATTAATTTGATAATTGTACGGACAAATGTCGGCAAGAAAACTTCGCATATGTGGGTGCGATCGTTAAAGGGTTAACTTTTCCGAACGTCAAGCAGCAGTTACTCTCACGCCCAATTATCACGGTCCGGTTGGTGCGAGAGTTTTTAACTTTAATCTGATTAGAGAACGGGGATTAGGCTCGACGAGGTGCGAGGCAGCGGACCTTTCTTCGCCGGCCTCCGCGAGGCACCGCGCGCGCGCTTTCACAAACACCTCGCAAATAACACCGTATCGCGTAATTGCCCGTTAAAACGTCCGCGCATTAACGATCGTCCCCTTTGTACGCCTCTCACCCTCGCGGCTTCTTAACACGGATGCCAATCACGACCGAGCCGCTAATTTCAGCGACGACGGGGGACGCGTGTTACTCTATTTTCCGCGGCGGGTAATTAAATTTCTCGCGGGGTCGTTCGACGTCGCGACAACGCGTCGAGCCACCTAGGCTGTCCGATCATCGCGGCTGAACGCTTTTCGATCTTGCCAACCCTCTCCCTCTCCCAGCCTGCCTCCGCCTCGTCGATGGATTTGCGCGAGGGTACCGACCTAATGGGACGCGCGTCTCTGCTCTATAATTACAAAGATTGCCTACTATACGCGCGGACCGCGAGTTGTACCAATACGAAGATTCTGCCGGATGATCCGCACACATTGGAGAAACGTTCTTACGCGCCGATATACTAGATTGCAAGAACGATTACATTTTCATTTCTCGATCGAGAAACCACGGCGGAGGAGAGCCCGCTGGAGCTAGTCGAAGACGCCGCGAGATTTATCGAGAGAATCAGCGAAGTGATAAGCTGAACTGATACTCGAACACGTTGTATGTAGATAAATAAAACTTCTAGGTTTACTAAAATCTCCAATAACTTGGTTATTTATTTATACACTGTAAAAAATTTAATGTCCCAGAAAGTCCACTCTAAATTTTGTGTTAAAATAACTCATGCATTGTGTTATTTTTTACATTTAGAAATGTTATATCGACTAAAATAACATTTCTAAATGTAAAAAATAACACAATGCATGAGTTATTTTAACACAAAATTTAGAGTAGACTTTCTGGGACATTAAATTTTTTACTGTGTATATACCATTTACAAATTTTTTTATACCATTATTGCACAAATTTATTTATATTTTAAAAAGAAACTTTTTCATTGCTTGTCTTTTCTGCCCGTAACGATTATACGATGTTCTTATACGATGTAACACGCGCTTATTGCTGCGATCATTATTGCTATTTCATTTGCAGTCTCGGCGGCGAACATTGCACCGTAATGCATTATTATGGAAATTTCTGACAAGTCGCGTCTTTGATTTTCTGAACCGTCGGCACGTGCCGCGTGAAAGATATGCGCGATTGTCCCGCAAGTCGATCGTCCGCAATGTATACAATTGATATCACCTGCTGCTCGTCCCGGAGCGTGCTTTTCGTCGTCGTCGTTGTCGAATCAAGCTCGAACTGACCGATTACATCGCACGGCGCGCATCGTGTTTTTTGTCAGATAACATCGGAGTTTCCGCCGGTTTCGTGTTGCCGACGCTCGGAGAATACTAATAAACTAACAAGAGCGACGCGCGCGCGCACCGTACGATGAAATAAACGGAAATAATTGTATAACGTATTTCCAAATGACTGTATTAAACACATATTACTGATTACAAATGCATCTAAGAAGTGCAAGGTCCAATCGTTATATAAAAAAATAATTAAAATATATATAACTATATAAATAAATCATATCAAAAGTTTAAGAAACTTGGCCATTGTAAACGTCTTCTATAAAAAATCCATTTAATAAGATAATTTAATTTAGGCAACTCTTAGGATCTACTCAACTCGGAGTTTCGTCAAATCGTCGTTGATACGACTCCGTCAAATCCTATTTCGGTATAAGTGTACGAGATACGTAATTTTCTTTTCTTCTTCTACCTGGAGGACACGAGCCGACCGTTCGCGCGAGTCAATCGACCATAATTCGTTCAATTGATATCACCTGCCTGTGTCCTCGAAGACACTTTTCCCTCGTCCGAGACGAGAGGGCGGCAGATCGGTCTGGCGACGTGCCATGCGTTTCTCTCTTTCTCTCCCTATCCTCTCTCCCTTTGTCTCTCTTTATCTACGCGTATTAATGCGAACCCGCGGCGCGGCGCGCCGCGCCGGTTACACGCGTACGCGCACGGTCGCGTGTGTGTACACGCGGACCTACGGTGATCAGGTGAGTCGAAGATTCACCTGCCGAGCCGAGCCGGGCAGCTGCGCAGGTGTATTCCGCTCGGTTTTGTGGACGGTTGTCGTACGTGCCGCGCGGCCGATCTACATGTATGTAGCACGCGTGTCAAAAAGCCAGAAGGCCCGATACACGGACGGAGAAATTCACGAGAGGAGATTAACGTTGACAACGAGAAATAGATTTACGAGAGACGCGCGCACGCCAAAAACGCGATGTCGCTCCGCTTATTTGGGTAAATGACACCGGGACGGTTGGGCAATCGAGGGCTCGATACGAAATAAGCCGCAAGAGCCAGAAGGAAGAGTTTGAGGAATCTTACTTTTCTATAATTAACGTACGTTATTTATAGTTATTTTGAACATCATATTATATAAATAATATCACTTTTTAGTATTTTACAGACTTCTTTGTTTTATAATAAGAAAATAGACTTATTATACACATTTTAATTGCTTTGACCGTCAAATTTTCAATTAAAACGCTGTAGTATACACGCAGACGCCATTATCAGGTAAAAGAATTGCAAAACGGTTGTACAGATTGTTACGGATTGATAATTGCCTGAAATTGTAACATTGTACGTAATAAAATTGTACGCGATAAAACAGCGGTGATTATTTTGCATAATTCCCGTTTTTGTCCGCGTGCGTAAACTTTCCTCCAACATAGGTGTAATAGAGACGTGTAAGAAAACCCATACGTGTGTAATTGAGATACGCACGGCTTTACGAGCCGAACAGATTTACGACGGCAATTCGGACACGTTGTAATTTCGACACGCAAAGAAACGGACGAACGAAGGGAAGGAAAACTATGAATATCCCGACGCATTGGCGTGTTATGTGAGTAGAGCGACGACGTGTTAAACCACTCGGCGACACGTGGCGTATGTGCCACGCGTGTATACGTTGCCCAGTTAAAAAAAAAGGCGAAAAGAAAAAGCGCAATCACGCGGTGATAGACTCGACGACGATTGAATCCGGGAATTATTCATAATTATAATTCGCTACTTGTAATTTATGATTACAATTTCGAAAAACGTAATTTGATTACCGTATAACACACGCCCGCATATGATCTGTAAATAGCAACGTTATTTCTACAAAAATAAAAATCAGCATTCTTTTCCTTTTCCTTAAAACACTCCGTTATAGAAGTATTGCAGGTAATTCGCGTGAGGATAAGGGCAGAAATGCGGGCAAGAAATCGCACTTAGCGCCGTAATAAAATCTCTGTATCCGGGGGAACATAATAATTCGTCGACGGTTCTTTCTTCCGGAGCGTTTCTCCGAGTAAATACCTCGCTAAATCACTCCAGGAAGTTTGATACGCATTTGGCACTCCAACAATGCGCACCCACGCAACAGAGCGCGCGCGTACACGCGTGTAACACTCGCAACGAGCTCGGGCTCCGTTGTTTTACGGCGCGGTGCATAAATTACAGGCCGACACGCGTATAGATATCGCGTACACACACGTGCGCGCGTACGCGCACGCATACCGGCGAGCCACCGGCCGAAATTATTTGGAATCACGTTGCGGACGCGATCTACATATTCAACGATCGTGGTTACCGCACACGCGCGTTTAGCCAGCGAGGAAGGAAGGAAACCGCGCGGAAAAGAGAGGACGGAACGAGGACAGGGACGGAGAAATCATTTATTAAGGGAAAAAGAGGAAGACGCGCGGGTATATGCAAAAGGCGGGGGGGGGGAAAGAACAGGGAATGGGCTTTCGTGTTCCGTCTTTTGTAAAGCAGGTGTAACCGAACCTCTTTCGCCGCGATGTATTTTACCACCCGGTAGTAGCCCTTCTTAGATCCTACCTTCGTACATCCTTCGAGCGCGCCTCCCTTCCACGTGGGGACGGAAGGAGGGCAGTAGCAGCTGAATCTCCGCGGAAAGTCAGCACCTGAAATGTGCGCGCGCCTCGTTTTCGTGGTAGAAACCGGAGGTGAACAACTCGAATGAAGAAATATCGGAGGGCGCACCTTAAGGACGTCGAAACGACCGCTTAACGAGGATCTAATTCCCAGGGACGTCCCCGTGAATATATGAATTTCGAAATAACACGACGTAGAGAGAGAGAGAGAGAGCATCGAAAATGCAACAGGTCGAGAGATCGTATGGAAGTGTAATTTGCAGGGAAAAAAAATTTGCCCAAAAATGGCCCATTCATACACAGCTTTACATCGTATTTTAAGTCGTTGACGTTATGGAGCGTCGAATGGTTATTTCGAAAACGGATCGCGAATATATCATCCGTAGCGTGTGCCTGAACGATATTCTTGTTCCGCAAACAGTAACGAAGTGCCGCATTATTATCGCATCCGATACACTTTCCTTTTCGTAACCGCATATATTATAATTGGCGCCCGGTTAATCGACGGGACATCCGATACCTACGCTCGCAATTAATTTGCCGCGACACAGGGCGAGGAGTCCTTCGCATAACGGCCGCGTAATTTTTGCGCGGAGATCGTATCGGGGACCTCTGCGGTTTTACAGCGTGTTTCCCCGCCAAATTTATTAATAGATTCGCGGTCACGCACGCGCGCGTCCTCTCATTCTTTTATCTCCATTTCACCGCTTTTGTCGCGCTAATATTCGGGAACTGAGGGCCATCCCCCACTCGGGAGCGTTTCGAAGCGTGCCGATATGTACGAGTGTGTCCGGGGTCGCTTTTTACGACACGCATTACACTTCGTCGCTCGGCGGAGGCATGGCAGATGCACGATGCCGACGGTCACCGGCCAACGACGTTTCTTCGGCGAATCGAAAGTGTTTTGTGAGCACGAGCTAAATTCACGAACACGCGGCGTGACAGAGAACAGCGAAGCTGCTGACATCATCGTTCGTTTTCGTTGAAGACTCCGTCCTTAAGGTGATCCTAAAGCTGTCTGTAATACTTACACTCGTTTTTAACAATATTTGCTTCGTATAAAAATTCTACAACTTGATGTTACAAAATGAGGGTGCAGGTCCATTCAGTAGACATCAAGGAATATCATACCGTTTGTAGAATTAGGCTGAGACTCCAAACAAAAAAGTTAAACGAAAAGTACGATTACGTGAACGTAACCTTAAGATTCTCCGTAAATTCGAATAATAGATAAAATTGCATTTTCCCACATTTTTGACAGCGAGATATAGCGCCTAAAATGTATATTGTTGTAAGAGAATCAATTTTAGTTTCAAAAAGCTATTCAAAAGCAATGCGAATATAACATATAGCGTAGAATAATATCGAGTAAATACAATGAGCAATCGAGATTTGCACGTGGCTGTTCAATATATCTACGTTTTAACGATGCACTCGAAATGCGCTCGAAACACACTCGAAACTGTTGTAATCATTCACGTACAATCGTTCGACACGGCGCGCGGCGGGGCTGTGTCGCATGCCCTCCGTTTTTATTTTCCTGCACGCGCTTTGTTTCGACGAGATCGTTTTGCTTTCACGAACCCTTGCGTAGCAAGTATTAGTTGACCGTTTAACGAGCGCTCTCCGCAAAATTTCTCCTCCCTATTATTGCCCTTTCCGCAGCCTTTTTTCCTTGTCTTCTTGTTGCTCGTGTGTATGGCCACTTTATTTGCTATTACCTCGCTTTGTTAGAGCATAAAGAAAAACTTCTACCTTCAACGCGATCTAATTTAAAAGTAAAAATACTATATTCAGTATTTCGTGCAACATAATCAATTTCAATAAAAAACTTTATATTCATTTAATTCGTTTATGTACAACATAAAGTAAGGCGCATTATATTTCCTAAATTATGTTTTCAGAATAAAAGTCATAAATTCTTATTATTTCTTCTCCGAAATATCACTTACAATTAGAACGAAAAAGAAAGGACCGATTAATAAATAAATAAAATTAAATTTTAATTGACCAGGTAATTTTAGCGCAATCAGCTGCAGGTAGGCGCCTAACTCTCGGTCTAGCTTCGGACGGAGCAACCGTGCGCGGTGGACGTCTCAATAAATAAGGTGCTAATTAAATGGGCATTTTGCTGAATTTATCCCCGGCATGCGGGGACCGTTGTCCGTAAATAAACCGATATTTATAGCCGACGTCGCTTTTATATATTTTACGCCGCGAGATCAACACCGGGGTAGACGCCGCGTGCAAAACTGCATTTTCTGCAGTTTCTGTCTCTCCCGATGTTGAGGTATTTTATTCGAGCAAGTGGGTGTGTGCACGCGACGCGCGTGTATGTGGATGCGCGTGTGTTGTCCGGCCAAAACGGGTACCAGGGGGAGAACACACAGAAGGATTATAACGCCGGTGTCTTTTCCACCGGGCCGTTGCCTCACCGTCGCGACTACTATAAATCTATGGAGAGTTATGGCGCAGGCCAGGTTTTGTCTTAATGGTCAACCGTGTAATTCATGGACGCGGGTCACCGCAGGCACCGATGCGCCTGGAATCCTGGCGAGGATACCCTTCGCCGATTTTCCGTGAACGCTGAGAAAGACGATGGGGGACTGCAGGTTCGTCCTGTTTGTCGAGCGTATGCCGGTGGTGTGGTTTTACGATTTATATAAATTAATCACGTGATTGGCTCGAAAGTCCAGAAGAAGATGTAAAGTCCATTATTATTTTTATGTCATTGTTCGCGGCCGGATATCATTATTTTGTAATTGCTGATCAATTTATAAGTCATGCTAATTAAAATATGTTTATAAAAGAGAATTACGGATTATACATATTAGACAATATTTCTCATAAAATGCTTATAAAATATAGCTGTTTTTCACAACAAGAAGAATTAGGTATTCCTTAATAAACATAGTTAAACTCCTGTCAAGTTGGAAATACTTAACGCTCGTATCACCCAAACAGTAAATAATCCCTGGCAATTAAGCCGCACGGCCAATTATATCGTAAGATCGCGCGTAATTAGTCAACGAGTTTGTGTACGAGGTGCATCTAAAGTTCCAATGGGTGCCTTTTTTATCGCTCGAGTTGGACATACGACATACCGCGGATTCCAACCGCGTCGAATTTCACGACAAGGAATCGTGTAAAGCCTGGTAGCAGCGTATAAATCGACGCACCTTAGATGCCTGATAGGAGGACGATTGGCAACGGTATACGTGTGTGTACGTGCGCGTGTATGTTGGCGAGAAAGAAGAAAAAAGAATAATCGCTCTCTCAAATCCTTCTGAGTTCTCTTTCGTGAAAGAGAGAGAGAGAGAGAGAGAGAGAGAGAGAGAGAGAGAGAGAAGTCTCCGGAATTGTCCCTCGCCTTCCTCGGCGACTAGGCGACTTAATTGGTCGCAGAACTTTTCGTGGAAGTAAACGGCACTGCGGAAACTGCCTTCCGAATTTGTAGATTACGGAACGGAGGTCCCGCACAATTGCGCCATTATTACTATTTAACGTTAATCGAATGCGATAAAAAAATTAGTTACTTGTAAAAGCCATAAATAGTACTGCATAATTTATAACCATCTGCATTTTGTGGACGAAAAATTATAATCTAAAATACCAAGTCTTCCACATAAAAAGTATACTTATATAAAAATGTAAATGTATACGCTGAAAATGATATTTCTTAAGATATGTGAGAAATAATAAGTCGAAAACACATTCGTCCATTATAACCCTCGGGACCATCAAGTTCCGACGTTTCGCTTGCAAAAACTTCATCACCGAAGCTCATTACATCGATACGCGATCTTTCGCACTTTCGCAAACTTTGCAACTTCAATCTCCGTCGGCCGCTTCTCCGACCTCGTCGAAATTCTCACGGCTCTCGTAATTAAAGCCGGTAATGCGCGCCGTCGAGATCCGCCTTTACATTTCGGTATTACCTCTCGATTTCTCGACGATCGATCGACCGAAACGCATTAACGTGATCGGCAAATGTATTGCGCGTGAAAGCCAGGGGTAGAATGCAACGAAAAGAAAGAACAAGACTCACGCTTTAACGCGTGTATCGAGAAATACGGAATATACAAAATACCGGATGTATTTTGCACTTAATTTCAAAAATGTTTACGCAAGGAATAAAATTGTAATATATTGAACAAATATATATCAACACAACTTTTCCCTGTAATGCAAAAATATAATTAGACTTCAGAATTCGCGATCTTTATATGACTAGATACAACTATGTATCGAGTGCTTATTCTGATACGCTAAAGAAGACTCGCACGAGGAGGATGCGATTTCCTGTGAGCCTCAGGACCGCGACTAGCGCTCTGCTGGCACCGTAATTTGGCATTTATTGGCATATTATTATTCTTAATGAGAGACGGAAGGATAGAATCTCGTTAAGAGAGGCGGATTCGATCGTCTCAAGGAGGAAAGAGTCAAGACGGTCCCGCGAGGCCCTAGCCGTAGTACGATCGGGGTAGGAGGAGGACGGCGAGGGACCAGAGACGGACGGACCACCTTTTGTCCCCTTCCCGCCATAGCCGATACCCTTCGATCCCGCGGCATCAATCTCGCGTAAAAATTAATCTTATAGGTTGCAGTTTTCATATTTGGCAGTAATTACAGGCCTTCGAGAGAGACCTCCGCCTCTCCTCTCTTCTCTTCTCTCTTCTTCCTCTTTTTTCCTTCTCTAACTCCTTCCGCTCCTTAGAGACGCTGCGGAGGCCTCTTTTAATACGGTTTCGCACGAATCTAATATTTCCCCGTATACTATAAATTATCGGCAATTAAAAGGGGAAAAAATGGAAACGACGGGGATTGCGAGCGCGCGCATCTCGGAGGAGGCAGAGAAGAGGACAGAAGCCCGAGAAAGATGATCGAAGTGGAGAACACGAAGGGGAGGCGGGCAGGGAGGGCCGAGTGGTCTCGACTAGTCGTGCGGCTTTCCTACTTCTTTTATATGTATACCTGGCTCGAGAGAATGGTTTCTCTTCGTAGAAAACGCCGGAGCGAAGCGCGATGCATCGGCGCGATGCAGCGCGAGTGGTGAGATCGATCTCTCGTGCATCGCGAGAGGAATCGTGACGCGGGAAACCCCGGAAGCCATGTCGAGAACTGGACGTACGGATTGCGCCGAGGGATAACGAGCTCTTGCGACTTCGTTCCGGATGACGGTGAGACGAGGGGATGATGCCCCCGATAGACCTAACCTGAATCGCTGCCAAAATTATCTTTACTGGAAACGTCCGACGTGCGAATTCCCACGAGAAACTATCGGCAACGAGTGAGTTGTGACCGTTTAACGCATAAACGATTCCCTTGTATATAAAAGAAACACACTTTATCGTCGTGGCGTGAGCGAAAATATTATATGTTCGCAAAAATTTAGATATTCGAGAAATTTTTGTTGGAATAAGAGATCGTTTCTATAATCTGCAAGTCGCGTAACTGGTGCTAAGTTTCTAAATGTATCTCTGTGTATGTTCGATACTTTTGCGATGCACGAAGCACGTCAGTATCTCGATAGCGCCTAAACTCGAGCACCGATATCCTCCAGCCTTACGACGAAAGGATATCAATCCCCTTCTCGCTTTATCTCTCCGGAGGAGGATTCGATCCTTTTCGGTCTTAGCTCTCTGCCTCGGTAATACCGTACAACCAATAACACCGGCTGTAGCGATCGTTAATTCGTCTCGATCGAACGAGGCGAATAAAGGCGTGCTTCGTACTTCGAATCACTCGGGGGAGGAAAAGAGCATCGAGGGGCCGCCAGGGATACAAGTCTGGGAGAGAGAGAGAGAGAGCACCTCCGCGAGGGAGAGATTTAGAACGACGTAGTGCCTATTGGCGTTCGGGTGGAACGATATCTCGGTGGTGCAGACATAAATCTCGGCACCACGTACACGTTGCACGCCCCCACAGCACGCCCCCCATTAACTTTTTAATCTCTCCTGCAGGGGCCCCGAGCCCAGCGATCGGCCCGCTCGGTCGCGGCTGGTCGGTCGTCGCGAGAGGAACGGCAGAAAACCGGGAGAGGAGGACGGGAGAGTGGAAAGAAGGGAGTGGAAGAGAGAGAGACCGGCTGCTACGGGACCCCCTTTTCGGGGTCGAGCATCTAGTTAGCATCCTTTCAGACACGCGGTCTACCAGTCTGCTTCGCCCGAGATGCATCCGGATATCGCGCCGATCAGCCCGACGAGAAACGTGTGTTTTCGTCGGCACCGACTAAATACGCGGACGTTGGAGCTGCGCGATAAAACGCACGTAGAGAAAGGGTAAAAATAGAGTCAACGTGATCCACACCATTTTCGAGGGATGTCTTTTGATATCGCGTGGATAATTAAAATTAATAAAACATCAAAATAATTAAATAGCACAACGTTAATTATTTTAAGACTTGATATTCTGCTAACTATAATTTTTTAAAAGACCATTTAAACGTCGTTTACGCAACGTAACCTGAAGAAATAAATAATTAAGGAAAAGATAAGTTCTGCATAGTTTGCTACACAATAAATTATTCAGATTGATCTCTCGCGAGAGAAACCGGCATGTTCGACGATCCGCTACCTGTTAATTATGTGACTAGAAAAACGCATTGTAGGGATATAGATTTGCCTTGAATTTATTGCCGATTACGTAAACCTAATAAAGTCACCGCGCAGATCGAGCGGACGTAATATAGTTGCGGAAGTCACGGGGCGATAGTTATCCTAAACGGCGAACGAATGAAGATCGATTGTCCCGCACTAAATCATCCTCCACGTCCCACCATGGCCACCAATCCGTAGAGAGTCACGAATCATGGGCATCCCATAAACCATAATCGGCCGGTAAGGCGGGCGCTGCCGCGCGCGTTTATGAAAGACCGGCTGCCGCGATCTCGCAAATGCTGCTGTATCTTCTCAACTGGGATAAAGATTAACTGTAATAACATCCGAAATAATAGATACAGAGTATTCTAAATAATCTGCGGAATAAAATAACGCTTCTCGCGAGTTTCAAGATAATCTCTCTTCGGCAAAAGTTCGAAAGTTGTGAAAGGATATAAAAGAAGTTTAAGAAGAAAATACTGTAATAGTTATACATATCTTTTGTTAAATAAATCGTACTTTTTTTTCTTTTACAACGGCGAATGCGGTACAGCGGAACGTTTTGCGTTGACAATCCGCGGACGATTAGTTGGGACCGGATCTCACACCTATAGTCGCATCCGGTCGCTGCGGTTGCGCAGCCGGTTACGGCGGTGCCGCGTGCTACGGCAATCATCGTGGTGGCCGTGGAAGAAGAGTCGCGTCGAATTAGAGAAAATTACAGAACACCTCGTAAATACATCGTCGACTTAAGTGGTTGATTGGGGAGATCGTGTATAGAAGCGGACTACCGCTAAATTATATCCCGACAAGCCCCGGCTATCTCCGCGATCGCGATCGCTCTTGTAAATTAAGGCACCGAGAGAGATATACCGCTCCTATCTTCTCCTCCTCCGCGCGCGCGCGCGCGCGCGTCCTCATCTCCCGGAGAGATATCGGAAGCGCGTTCCCGGGATCGCATCCGTGTCGATTAACAGAGGCGCGTGTGAAATACTATCGCTGTTGCGAAACAATCGTGTTTCGATCCCGAATCACTTACAGCTTGGACGCTGACAGACGAGGACGCTTACATTCGAACAAGAAAGTTTCTGATAAAAATCGATATTTATGTAGAGCTAGCGAAAATAAAAACTCAAGTGATCTATCTTCACAAATAAAATACAAGTAGACAGGTAGACAGACGGAAATTTATAATAAAATATAATTAGCAGCTATAATAAGTAATAGATGAATGGAAGAATTGGGGATATACAGAAATTGATACATTATTCCTTAATTAAATTCCTGATACTGTAAAAAAAATACTGATAGAGCGATAATGAGATGAAAACAAGAGAATTCGAGACATTATTAACGTCAGCACATTATGTTACTTTGGA
This sequence comes from Temnothorax longispinosus, assembly GCF_030848805.1. Taxonomy (NCBI): domain Eukaryota; kingdom Metazoa; phylum Arthropoda; class Insecta; order Hymenoptera; family Formicidae; genus Temnothorax; species Temnothorax longispinosus. The sequence continues at coordinate 3,760,892 of NC_092364.1, read as the reverse complement.
TGAGATATGTGTCGTTCGCGCGGAAAGCCCGCTCGAAGAGGGGCACCTGAACATATAGTCACGGAAGCGCGAGGGTAATTTCCGTGGTGCGGAAGATTTACGTCCCCGCGACCGTCGCTGAATATTCATACGAGAGTAATGCCGTCTTCCGCGCGTCGCAATTAGCCAGAAGTAAAATAGCATTATCCCCACCGGTAATTCCCAGGGAGGGAAGTTCCCCCCTCATGGGGCCGCGGGCCGATAGCAGCGACGGAATCGCGGCGAAAGGGTGGCGAAAGGAGGGTAAGATAGGGTGCGATGAGGGGTGTCGGAGGAGAGCGAGAGGCGCCGGATAATCGAGGTTAAAAACTCTCGCGACTGGGCAAACATAAACGAGAGATGAGAGAGGAGACACACACACACACACAACTCACACACCACACAGGTGCACACTCATATAGCCGTCGTCTTTGCATATTATACGCAAGGCCGTTTAAGGAACGACGCAGCCGGCTGGCGCTTTACGAACGCTTTAAGACTTCGGTAAATATCGTAATGACCGGAATACTGTCGGGGCGTGCCGGTGAGAGTTAACCGACTCATTTTTGTACACCCCCCGTTCTTCTTCTTTCGCCTCTTTACTTAGGTAATAATATCCTACCCCTCTGCCCGCGCGACACTAACGTGATTTCTTTCCTCCACGTATTCTCGACCTCATTATTTCGAAAGCCTGCCTATAAGGAAATTAGGAAAACATAATAAAACCCTCGCTATGTCACTTCGCGCAAATCACGCGCCTTTTCTTAAAGAAGATTACTTCTTTTATTATAAAATAATTCTAGTTTATCTTTACCGAGTTAATAGTGCGATAAAAGGAAGAGGTACCCCTCTGACGTAATAAAAAATTGCGAACAGTATCGTGGAATTAAAAAATTATGAAATAATAGTACATACCTGGGTACCATCGCGGAAAATAAAGCTCACTTTGTTGTATTTGACAATATGGAAATTGAATAGATTTTACCTGCATCGCAAATATTACGGGACACCGGGTAGTAATCGAGCGATGTCCGAAAGTTCGCGAGGGGAGGCAGAAATTATATCGCTTTCACACGGAGAGCCGCGGCGGATTAACGAGATTATGCTCGGCGCGTCGGACGCGTCGATGGAGAAGAGAGAAAGAGAGAAACGGAGGAGAGAGAGAGAGCGTATATGCGGCCTCGATATAACACGCGAGTAATATCGCGCGATTCGAGTTCTCGCGCCCTCCCACCTGCGATCTGATTAAAGGGCCCTTACCCTCCCTTTTTTTGCTCTCTGTCTCTCTTTCAACCGCCAGCTAACATAAACATTATGATCGAGCCAACATAAATACGTCGCATTGGCGGCGAGCGCCGATCGACACCGGGGGTACCGAGGCGAGGGCAGCCAGACGGGGAACGACCGGGGAAAGGGGGTTCTAGCTTGGCGGAAGATGCGCGAATTTCAGCCCGCGGTTTCCACGCCGCTGCGGAACGCGGCCCGCCGCTTTAATATAATATTATTGGCTATTGATAAATTGTCGATAATGATGGGTTAGCCACCCCAGCCGCATGTGGGAGGGAGAGAACGAGAGCTCTTCTCTTGGGGCGTCCACGCTCCCTCTCCCCTCTCTTCTCCCTTTCTCTCTTTCTCTTTCTCTCGCGCACTCTCTCTCTTTCTCTCCTTCGTCTCATTTCTCGTCGACTCCTCGCGGGCTTGAAGCGAAATTCTTGTTAAAATCTCTCTCCCTCTTCCTCTCACTTTCGTCCCTTCAGTTTTTCTATCGCACTCCATCGAGCACCCCGAAAGAGTAAGGAATGAATGATAGAAAAAGAGGGAGGGAAAGGGATAGAGGGAGAAAGGATGAAGCAAGGGGGATCCGGGGCCCTCCGATCTCATCCGATCCCGTCGAAGGAAAAATAAAGAAAGGAAATCACGAGGAAGAGGACGAGAGTACCCTCGGATCGGTCCGTTCGCATTTTCACACGGCTTCGAATCGAAACGCGACGTTACCAGCACGATCGACGAGGCTATCATATATACAGTGTACTAAGAAAAATGTAAAATTAGCGATATGCATATCTAATACAAAATTGTTCCAGCAAAATTATCTCTGTGAATTGAGAAGATGTAATTAAGCATACCTTTACGCATAATGTACTATCCTATCGCCATAACATCATGGTGAACTTCTCAACGTGCCACGTTAATTACACCTAAATCGGCGATAATTAAGATATCCGCGGAGGCAAGGACGCGTTAGCGTTGTCGTCGTCGTCGGCGGCATCGCTCCTCGCACTCGTCGTGTTTCGAGCTATTTGCCCTCCGCCGCGCCGGCGCGGCGTTCTCATGTAATTTGCTCTCCGTCGTATCGTTAAACGCAGCATTACCATAAGCGCGGCTGAATGCTTGCAACGCGTGAAATAGATATAACCGGGCGATACCCAGATCTCGAGGCGGCCGGCGGGGCCGAACAATACACCGCCAGTAATTACGTAATTCCGCAATTTAAATGGTTGCCGGTGCAGGCTGTTAAAACTCTCCACGCGGGGGTGCGTGCGGACGCGAGCGGCGAGTCTTACGACTGTTCCGCGTATAGTACGTACCTATACGTAACGAAATCGTTGCGAAAATCGCGCGAGGTTAGATGCTAGTATGTAGGAATATATCCGCTCTCCCCCACGGGTCCACACTGGGGGAAAATTTAATAACCCATGAACAGAATAACTTCTCGGTCACAGCCGTCTGCTTCCGCCGTCGCCGTCGGCGTCTCGCGGGTGCGAGTCTCTTCGAGGATGCAGGGAAGATGCATGACCGCGAGCCATTCTAATCGTACCCTCTCTTCCTAATTATTTTTCCCTCTTCCTAAATCCTGAATATCTATATTTAGTTTTATTTTAAATGCAGAGAATATAACGTAGCACACATACGAATATTTAATAAATAGACAGATATTCCTTTCGGCTTTGAAAGGGTAATATTTATTCTATATTTAATATTTATTCTTATTTTGTTGGTCAATTAAATTTTTTGCAAAAGGTACATTACTTGACAAAATAGCGAAGCGTTGGATTTTAGACAAGAGCAGAAATAATTTCGTTGTTAAAAATTGGGTCTGAAATAACTTATTTCCTGATATAATAGGGGTATTCAAATAAGTTAGAGTTTAACGGTTTGACAGGTTATGTCGGGTTAAAGTCGGGTAAAAAGTTAATTTTTACACTTTTAACCCAAAGATTAATGTGATAGGTTAATGAAACACTTTATATATGTATTTTGCATAACCTTAAAGAGTAGCGCGCCCAAAGTTAATTAATTAACTTTTTACTCGACTTTAACCCGACATAACCTGTCAAACCGTTAAACTTTAACTTATTTGAATACCCCTATTATTTTCTAAAATCTCCTACGGTTAAGAAACAAATTTTTAAATAATAAATTCTTTTGTGCCGATATTCTTCCCGAATTTATTGAAGGCCGAGAGTCAGCGTTCGATATTTAAGTATCACAAATTCGCAATTCATTTCAATTAATATGTATTATTATCGTTTTTAATTAATATTTAATTATCGCTGGTAACACCGAGCTAGGAGTCTACGAGGGAATATAAATAAGAGCGCGGCCTCGCCAGGGATAAGAGGCCGCGTTACACGTGAAGTGCCCCCGCGTGTACTGTGTCGGAGGGGGTTAAGTTATGACTTAACGAGGGGTTAGCGTGATCCCGGCCACTGGACAAGCCCCGTGGAAGCTCACCGTGTTTAAACGGCCGATTCTCTCTCGAACTTTCGTCCTTCTCTGCACCACGAATATATAATCGGTTAGCTTCCACGCCGGAAGCGGGCGCGAGGTTTCCGTGAGAGGACGGTATATTACGGATAGAGTATATAGAAGGTACCGAGACCGTACGTGTGGTAGACGATTCTGCAACTTCTCCGCGTGATTTTGTTATTTCCGAATAAATAAGATGCTCGACATCACGCGCGAGCTTTAAAAAAAAATGACGCGATCGAAACGGGCGAACGTGTAATCGGCTAGATGAGACGGAAATGACGACGAATTTCCATGCATCGCGTCTCAGCACTTGCCTGAAGGAGAAGTAACTTATTCATTCGACTTCAGAAATACTAGGTTCCGAGAGCTAAAAAGATCCAAAAAGAAATGTAGGACTTTTTTATTTCTATTATTATTTTTATCTAATGTAAATTATTGTAATTCGCTCGCATGTTTGATATTAGATCGCAATCGGAATAATAATCACGTCGTTCGCGTTAAAGACGTATTTATGTGTATGCGTGTTGATGCATAGATTCAAATAGCAACTCTATGGTTGCGGTTTTTTCTAATCAATTTCGTATAATGCAATCTTTTTTTTTTGTTCTGACCATTATGCTAAATAGATAACATCGTTCACCGAACATACTGCAACGCAAATATATCCACAGCTTAAATTCTCAAATAAGGAAAAATTCGCTTTCCCTTTCAACAAATATTTCACGATACTTTTTAGCACATTTTATACACGCTTCGAATAAGTTATTTTAATTGTTAATGTCAATGTACAATAAATTTCTATTACAACGCTGTATGATTCGAGACTGCTTTAGAATATTCCCAAAATTTTACCTGATACTAAAACCTGAATATAGACTATTCAGCGCCATAACTGCAATCGACCTAATTACGAATGTCACTCGAAGTTTCACGCTTGTCGTCGGGCCGGACACAATGGGTTCTCCTCGCCGTTTGCCGGCGTGCTCTTCACGAGTGTAAACACACCGCATCATCGTAAACCACTCGTTCGTCTTTAGAATCCGTTTACCCCCCACGAGGGTAGCAGAAGAAAAACGAAAGAAAGGAGGACGTCACAGAGAGACGGGAAAGGAGATAGTGGCGGCTGCGCAAGGTGTAAGATCCATTGTCTCCGAGGTTTCGCTCGTCCGTTTCGCGACAAGGGGCTGCAATAAAAAAAAAGGAAACGAGGAAGACAGCGCGGCGAGTACACGAATCGTGGAGAAACACGAGTTAAGAGTTAGATCTTAAATCACGGGGCCCTTTTGCGGCAAAGCCACCGCCGCCGCCGCTGCCGCGCGTCGCCGCCGCCATCGGCCAGGCCCAGTTTTCTTCTAGCTGATAATCGGGAGGCAAAAAGTGAACCACTCCGATGGGGAGCAGGCGCCAAGGGTCGTGAGACAATGCGACTAATCGACAACGACAGGTCGCCGTGTTTGGAATTCGAGAAAGAGCTGATGCAGGAGGAAAGGAAGAAGAAGACAGTGCATGAGGGAAACGTCCTCATAAAATTTCCTCGACAAAAGAAACGACGAAGAAGTCTTTACGATTTTGACCAGCCTAGGGTCAAGCACCTTTACCTTCTTGTCGATCATCTTTTATCGTTCTTTACATTGTCCTGCGAATAATCGTCTTTAAATGTACTATATATGAAAAAACGAACCAAATAAAAATATATTTCGCTAGCTTTCCGAGGACGCGCATCGAAATTTTGGCATCAATCGCAATTTCTTTGGCAATCTATAATATTACGATTGTGCCAACGAATACGTATTCAATTAACATCACGAGAGCGAGTGGTTAACGTGTTTAATAACGCGATCTTATAAAAATGAGATCTTCGGGGAGGAGAACGAGGGGGTCGCAAGCACGCGAGCGATCCAGCTATCCGAGTCGAGTTTTCGAGATAATTCCCGGCCGTTATCTGATGATAAATAGATACACCTTTACCCAGGCCGATGCTTAGCCCCGCTAATGGACGCCTCCGCTCGATATCATCGCCGGCCGTTCGTTATCTAAACGTGAATAATTATCTTCCGCGACGCCAGTAGATCACGGGAGCGATATATTTCTTTTACGATAGCGTCTAGTCGGTGCGTGTGTATGTGTGTATGTGTGTATGTGTGTGTGCGTAATGCGGTTACCGTCGCACGTCCCGCCGCAAACACGTTCTAGGACGTGTCTGTCTCGTTAAACTGTCCGCGCAGAAAAGGGATGAGCTTAGTTTATATATTAAACGCGCAACCTCTGTTAAATAAGAATAATATAATTCCTGGTTACTTGGCGTTCAACAAGATTTAATAAAGAAACAAAACATACTAAATTGTTGTAACGATCTTTATGGATAATTGTTACCTTGGAATATTAAAGACGAAAGTGGATTTCCGCGACGACGAATTAATGATACTTCTTCCGAGTATAAAGAAATATTTAAGAGTTATTAGGGGTTGTGTGTATTACGTCGGGGACGATCGATCGATGGTCCGAGGCACAGGAGCGGTCGTGATTGGCCAGTACAATTAATAAACGTCAGACTTCGTAAGGACAAGTGCAGGCTTGACCGCGGAGAACGAGAGTGCGGGGGTATGTATATATTATATATACATGTATATATACGGGGATTGCTCCATATAATGAATAATTTAGGTTCGCGAAGGCTGGCCTGGGGTGCACGCCACCATCAAGCAAAAACTAATGCCTGCCCAGATAAATTACCGATAAAGCAGCCAGATAATCATCTAGATAACTCACCGTGCGCACGCGAACCGCGGCCTGTGCGCCGCGGCCGCGCGTTTTATCTGCATTCTGTCGGCTTGTAGATAATTCACGATTATCTGGTGACGTGGCCGAACACGTCTCGCGGCCGTTTTTATTTCATATTAAGCGTGCCGGAAGATATGTGCGCGCGAGCCGGCGCGCGAACCCGCAATATATATTTCGCGCAGATAAAACTGCGCCATTTATTAATCGCAAATCGCGATCGTTCGCGAACGCCGACGATGAGAACGAAAAAAAAAAAACACGCCCCCGCGGGGCGGACTCCCTTACTTGGTAATTACTTGGAGAAATTATTGCTAGATTTTTTTCCCGAGGAATTATAGCCGCGCGCCGAAGAATTAGCGCGACTAAGGTTGCATTTTCCTGTTGTTACGATAATTAATTGGGCTAGGGGAATAACGTTTATTACCTGTAAATCATATAGCGAACGTATCGCGTGAAGTAATATATGTCCGACGTAATAAATTGTTGCCTTTTTTCACGTTATACTTCGTCGTTGCCCGATTTTACGATGATCTTTCATTCCGCCGTTCTACGGCATATGCGCGTACAACGCGTACTTTCGCGTACGACGCTCTCGCGTTTGCATTCGCCGTAAAATTTTCCGGTAGAGTCGGCTGCGGAGAGAACGCCGAGAGAGTTCAAAGCCTCGATTGATACGTAACGACCGGTGCACAGTGCATACGTCAAACGCAAAGCTCGTGGAGCTTTCCTCACAAAGAGAACGCACGCCCGTCATGCGACCTATCGAGCCGAGGTCGCATTGAAAAGCCCGACAGCGTCAAATGCAGAAGACGACACTCGCGGGAGATTTTATCGCGGATGAGAGACACGACGGTCGCGATTGCCGTTGCTTAAAAATCAGATCAACTTCGCGAATCAACGTAAAAAATATCTAATCAAGAAAACAGATTTTCCCATTACACTAATACTGTTGAATAATAGGCCTGTTCGTTTTAGCTGAACTTCTTGTACATCTTTTATCTTTTTCTCTCCAACATGAAAAGAAAAGAGGAAAGATGAACCGTGCAAGAAATTCAGTTAAGACGAACAGGCCTAATGACTCAACATTGTTCTGCGAATCTAAGATAGGATAAGAACAAATATCTATGTGAATTAATATGTTAATAAATTGTACAAAAATTTAAATTAATTTAAACAATCTGCATGCATATCGATGGATATTCTGATTAAGAATCACACTGCAATGTACTGTAGGATAAGCGAAAAGATATTACCGGCGGGAGATGAGGGCCAAAAGGAAATAGCTCGTCAAAATTTTGTGTAGCGACATACCTATTACACATAATGGGTACCTATTGCACGCTCAGGCAGGGAAACAAAAACTGGGTCTCATGCAGCCAGATGGAGCGTCGTTGATATACAGTACTTCATTTCGCGGCGCGCGCGGCTACGCTTTTCATTTTATAATAGATACTCGAAAGATTACTTCCGCGCCGCCGTTAATTGACAAGACCACCGGCTCTTTTCAGAGACAAACCGCGTCAAGGCGGGCGTCCCGTCTCTTCGCTCAAAACTATCTCGAATCTCTCGTCACCGGGGCTTGAATGAGGGAATTCCATTAATTCGGCCGGAAGACGGCACGTGGAGCGTCAGCTTAAAATTCGCTTTGGTGTAGCCGTGCGAACGGATTTTTAAGGTATTCTTCTATCTTTGGAGCTCAAGATTGCAATTAAAATTTTTGAGAAAGGTAATCAAAGTGATTTCCCGGGTAAATTAATCTTTCAGGTGTACCCAACCGAATATTCGCGTTTTTATAAACATTTTTTATAACGTATCGTATAATAGTATCGTAGCATAAAATAAATACCTACAGCGTAACATGGTGCAACGCATAACGCAATGTTTTACAAAAATATAAATTCTGTTAGCTTCGCCAATATCTGCGATTTCGTAATTTTACTTGCAGACGAGCGAAGTGGTCTGGTGAGTTTCGCCGAAGACGTCTTTCAACTCCAGAATATGGCTTTATCCGACGTAATACTGTTCCATTGACACCCACCAGCCATGGCAAAAACAAGTTGAATCCTTCGGAAAGAATGGAGTCCGCCAAGTCTGCGATTTCGCAGACAGGAAATTGAGTAGTCCGTCGGACAAGTATAATTCTCCGACGTGTTCTTTGTCACCTAGTTACTCTATCCCACACTTCGTCACCGAATGACTAACGCAAAAATCTCGTTAATTCTGTAAATTATCTCCCGAATGTACCGGGTGCCTCAGGTCTACCAGTTGGAGATTAAATGGTTCAAAAAATCTACATTTTTATACATAAATTTAGACACGCGTTTGAACTTGCTCTTTTGAATCGCGTCGTGATTTGAATATGATTTTATTCGTTTAAAATTTCAGTATAAAAGCAGCGTTATTAATGAAAACTTGATTCACTATGCTGGATTCAGCTACTTATACTTACACGATTTCGCTCTGGTAGGCACGTCAACATTCTCAGAGTCCACTCATAGAGCCTTCATTCATTCGCGTCGACATTCGTTAGATTCCGCCTATCGGTTTATCTCGATTGCGGATACACGTCTTAATTCTCGCGATTGAACATATTTGATGATTCATGATTCCTGTCGCTTTTACCTTCCTTTTACGAAATTGCAATTAATTAATTGGCGAAGCTAACAACGTCAATTCGCGTTTTCACCTGTATGCATCAAGTCCGTTTAATGATAACATAAAGTTTTACAAAAGAAGAATTTAAATAAATTAGGTTAATTACCAAGACTCTAACTGTTCATTAAGTCCTGACTCTCAATTTCCGTAGATTTAAGTAGATAGATTTATTTAATTTCAGCTACAAAAAGCCATGAAATAAACTTGGTTTACAATATACCTTATACACACTCATACCAACTTTTTTAACTTAACGCGTGCAACTATTAATTCATTATTCCGTACTTTCTTAAACCCTAGATAAGTAAAGTGTTACGATATTTCTAAATATACGACATGTATTACATATTCATTCATTAAATCTATTATTATTGTTATTATTCTTTTTTAAATTATTTTTACGCATAATCCATCAAAATTATCTACAATTGGTTATCTGCACACAAAAAATATCTAATACTGATTAAATAATTGAAATAAAATTGTTCAGTTCTTGTAAACTTTGAGGATCTATTTCTCAACGCATAAAACTCTCATCTGTCTCTTCCGCTATTACGAAAATTTTTAGTAGCATATTAGGAAGACAGGTGATTATCGCGATGATAAATGAAGAAAACTGTCATTCGAACTGTCACTGGGACGTCGTCAAGTCGTCGTACGCTGCGTTGATTCCGATTCAACACAGATATCGCATAATTAGCGACAGCGATTAAGCGCAGAAACGCGGAATAAATTATGATGATTCGCTGATAGACGATGACTCGGGCGCGCTATAAATATTACCTGCGAATGTATGCAACATCTCGCGCCATAATTTCCCCGGTCTGGAACGCACCTTCGCCGCAGGTGTCGTTAACCCGGAGCTCGGCAGTTACACCTGCATCGGAGCGGAGCGGAGACGCGCGTGCAGAGCCAAGCCGATCGCATCTAACGAGCGTCTGTCAATCGGCGATCCATAATCGCGATACCAATCGATCCGTTATTAAATCATCCGGCCGGTGACAAGAAAACGGCACGCGCGCGCGCCTAACAGATTCGCTTTCCACCGCTTAGGATTCCTTCCCGATGATTTAACCGAAGGAAAACGTCACTCTCGACTCTGAACACTCTTGACAATATATAAAGGAACGCTCTACGGATTTCTCTGTATATTCTCGCACTTTTTATTACGATATAATCAAGTAAAACGTGTAGAACGCGCATTATTCCTAAATTATGATGCCAAACGTGTTATAAGATTGCTGCATCTTAACGTCGATGAAATTTTCAAATGTCTTTGTCAATGTATCGCCGTATGGGATGAAAGACGTCAGAAAGATATTCAACTAATGTAGCATAATGCGCGTCACGTACGTGCAAAACACGCGGTACACTACAAGTCCAGAAAGCGAATTTAATTTCCATCGGCTGCGTGAGCAACACCTGCGCGCGAGAGTTGTTACTCGCGTCATTGTATCGATTTGGAAACGGGACGGACGCCCGTCAATCGGCGATCTGTAATTGCGAGAACGATCATCGATGCCAATCTTTACTCGTTAATAAATGATTTTACAGCTGGAGAACGGCCAATCATTATGGAGAGCTGACAGTAATCGCCCGGTAAATGACTCGTTTTCCGCTCGGTGCTTTCCTTCGTTCACTCGATCGAATGCATCGTATATTGAAAATAAACGAGGATCTTAAACTTTCATTAGTCATGCAAATATATCTTATGTACCTGCCGCGCACATCAAAATCATAAAAATCCTTAATAAACATCTATAAAACTTTGTATCATAATCGAGCTTCTCGATTTAATGATGACAAATCCAATAACTTCAGAAAAATTGAGATTTACGCTATTATATAACGCCTAATAAGATAAAAATCTTTATAATTTCTCCTGTAATATGTATAACACATTCTTACATTATTTTATAAGTTAAGTTTACAATTTCTTGAACATATTCTTGTGAATATTAATTTTTATAAGTTAAGTTCGTAATTTCTCGTTTAATATACGTGTAATATATATTCTTATAAATATTATTTTGTAAGTAAAATTTTTCATGTATACGAAATAATATATTCTAATACGTATAATATATTCTCGCGAATGTTTTATATACATTTATAATATAAGTTCAATTTATATAAATTCTGCTAAGATAAGTCTTCTCTTTTTAAACTCTCTTTTGGGACATCTCCAATTAACAATTTGCTAAGTATTCGCTTTTGGAAATAATTAGAGACGTTTTATTAATAATATAATCTGTCAGACGCAAATACGTAACACATCACGTTAATGTTAACACATATATCTTGACAACGCGTCGAAGGGGCGCGAGGTGCAGCGAAGTGCGTCGGTGCAACGTGCGATCGAGTGCACAACGGGAGAAATATATAATTATTCTCTCCCGAATATCGCCGACAATCTCTCGCGTAAAATCAGTCCGCGGATCCACCGCGGCGCCCGCTATTACCGCTCGTATCTCCGTCATCGCCTATAAAAATCGTCCATCCGCGAAATGGATTCCTGCGCGAGGGTAAGCGGAACCGAGAGCGAGAAGTAAGAAATCCGCGGAAATAAGAATCGCCGCTCATATGTCGGGTGAGATAGGCACGGAGAACGAAGGGGGGGCCGATGGGGGGTTCGAGTTGCACACGAGCTGTGTACATCAGCCGCGATATCGCGTAACGAGTTGCCACACCGTTCCGACGAAATACCTTGGCTAAAAGCATCGAATTTCCTCTCAATTCCTCCACGAACGTTTACTCCACTTCGATACCTGCTTTTCCAAAAATTCGAGGTTCTTTCTGAATTTCCGCGAAGACGGCACTCCCGTGTAACGCGCTCTCTCGTACGCGCGCGACAAGACGAGGGAGGAGGCAACGGGAGCAACGGGGAACGGGAACGAGGAGGAACAGGAAGGGTGAGAGGAAACGTCGAGGGAGGAGGGGCCCGCGAAGGGGCTTACTAGAGCGTTGAAAATTGAAAATTCAAAATGGCCGATATTTCCGGCCGACGGGACCGAAACAAAAAGTCGCCCGGCGTTCATTATGACATGCATCGCTGTACGCGCGGCTGTGATTTGCACTGTTTCGTTGCAGAACGCAACGTGGATATCGGCAAATGCGACTACATGGGGACGGGCGAGAGCGTGAGCACCTACATGTGTATGTATACAATGTATATACATATATCTGCATACGTATTCCGAATCATATCGAACGACGGTCAACGTGGAAGCCGAGTAGCACTGATATCATGGGACATCGATACTATATAGAAAAGATTTTGGTCCAGGACTGTGTTCGGAAAGTTATAATGGGAGCTTTCCAACAAGCGACACAAGTCGACATAAGTATCGTTTTATCTTTGTTACTCATTACCAAAAAAGAAAGATAGAACGATGCTTGTGTCGACTTGTGTCGCTTGCTGGAAAGCTCCCAATATAGATCAACATTTTGCATTTTTCGCGCGCAAATGACGACAGCGCGGCTATAAGGGATAAAAAAATAATATTATTAATTTATTAATTTTTGTGACCTTTATTAATATTTTTATTTAAAACGTGTTATTATCTTTCTCTTCCAACACATAGTGGCGTTTATACCATGACGTTCATCATTACCTTCCGCTTCTGAGTACTCAAAACCACTGTGTCACGAACGCATTTACCTATCCGGATGATAGCAATCAAGAATAGCGGAATGTAGCGCGTTATAATCGCATCGAGGGAACTCTTACTGTTTCAATTAACGTGATTTCTTCGCTTCCGCTCGTCCTCGGACGAGCCGTCTCTATCCGGATGGGTGTATCTCGTCATCGCTTGCCGAGCAAGACAAGCATATTCGCGGCCATTTTTCTCGGGAGCTTTTCTATGGAATCTCCGGTGTCCACACACGGTCGATTAGCCGATCGAGAGGCAGGTTGGCTTTTCATCAATACAAGATAAAAGCGCGCACCATCATCCATTCCTGTTCGGGCGAACGAGCGAACGAACGAACGAACGAGCCGCCACCCACCCTCTCTCGTTTCTTCCTCTCCTCTTTTGCTCTCTTTTCACCGGTGTCCCCGTGATTTTTGCACAATGTGCGGCCGGGCCGGTCGGCATTGTTTTAAAATTATCAACGCGTCGCACAATCGGCCGTCGCCTCGCGTGGATGGACAAAAGACGAGAGCGGTGTTCGTTGGCTGTTGATGCCGATGCAGTCGCATGCATGCACACGCTATGTATCCGATCTCCCTCTCTCTCTCTCTCTTTTTCTTTTTCTCTGATCTTTCCCACTCTCTCTCTCTCCCTCTCGTCGAGTCCACTCCTCTTCCTCCTCCTCCTCTTCCTCCTCCAACCATCTTTTCTAACGTGTCGCGAGTGTGTCTCTGCGATTGCGGCGTGTATGGACGCTGACACGCTGCCTCGAGCGGAAGCGCATAAAGAAGTGTTTAATATCGACGAGCCCGTCCCTCTCGCTTCCCTCGGCAACGCGGCGCGTCTCAACTCTCCGTCTCTCTTTCTCTCTGTCTCTCTCTCTCCCTCCCTTCCGACGCTCTTGTGAATCTTTACAGAGACACACGGGGGTACACAGTACGCCGAGTTGCACACTGCGACACGATACCATTCGCTCGGCTGACCGTCTCTGCCATCCAACCGCGTTCAACCTCATCCTCCTCTTCCTCCTGCTCCACCTCCGTCGCGTACTCTTCCTCGTGTCGGTGCACCTACTTCTAATACACCCCTGTCCCTGCGTGCGTGGTACGTGAGGACAAGAGTACATATGTACGATAAACGCACGACGACATCCACACGCCGAATAACTTCCAGCTCCTCTTCCTTCTCCCGCGCGTCTCCATACGCTGCGATACGCATTCACGCGCGCGTAAGCGCTCCTCCTCCACACACACATACACACGTTCCGTGTAAGTGTGCGCAACGACACCACCGGCCGCCCCTGTTGTCCTCATCCGACGACGAACCCTTTCTCTCGCGAGCTCTCTTCTTCGTGTTTACGCGGGCGCACGTGTGTGCGTGTTTGCGCGCTTGTACAAAACGTGATACAAAACGCCGTCCTCCTCGCTGTTTTGCGTGAGTATCTCCGGCTAAATGGGGCTTTCCACTCGGCGGAATTGAAAAGCCGTCATGTGTGTATACGTATGTACGCATGTGTACGTATGCATCTACGATCGTATGTTTGTATGCGTCCACCGCGTGTCACCAACGCACTCGTTGTCACGAATAAGCCGGAGTTGTTATACGACGTGCACTCCGATTACGGCCGTGCAGTTTCGAGATCGTAAAATATTCTATAAATATCTCTGTAGCATAATAGAGTAGAACAAAATGCCACTTCAAATCAAATTGTGGGCTAAGCGAGACAGAAAATTGTGAAAGTCGTAATGATGTGTGAAAATGTCAAAAAGAGAGAAGAACTATGTACTAAACGAGACAGATAATAATATGAGGTTTCGATAAAAATAAAGAAAAAGATTAGAGAATTAGCGGATGCTTGTTTATAATTGAGTCTACAGACTCAAAAATTATCGATATAAATATATCGCTTTTCCGACGTGAAATTATTACAAAGCGAGCACGTAAATTTGATAATGTGCTTCGTCATTTCGCACTGTTGTTCATTGTGTGCATCACCTAATTATACTGCTCTAATTGAATTAAATCACTCAATGTACAAATTTTTAACTCTTAAATGCCACATTTCTCAAGAATCTCGTAAATGACACATGGGGTCTAAAAGACCCCAGCATGAAAAATGTCTCCTTACTCATTGATTTTTTGATATTTAGTTATGAAAATTATGTTCAATGTTGTTCAAGGCTTGGAAAAAAGAATAAAATGCTTATATTGTTAAAATTTCAATTTCAACATAGTATAAAAAATTAAGTAAACTGAGTACTGCTACGTGTACAACCGGCTAGGTCAATCACTCAACTATCATCAATGAGAGCATGAGCTCCATTTTTGGGGGGAACATTTGAAAATATATCATTCTAAAGGGTCTGGGCATTTAGGGGTTAATCTGCGAAGGATTTAAAATCTGCAAAATTATTTTAAACTTGTAGATTATTTTAACACAAATTTGGCAACATTATACAAATTTAGAACATTAAAGTTATGACTCTCAAGGCGGATATCATTTGTAAGTGATCGATTTAAACCGACGATATGTCAACCAAATATTGGCGTATACGAAGTACAGGCGCGTGACACGTGGCACTCCACACGCGAAAGCGAGAGCGGCAGGTGGCGGAAGCAAATCAACGGCCGTCGAAACCTCGATGAGCGAAATTCGGGAGAGGAAAAGAGAGGAGGCGGCGCGGCGCAGCGGCGAGCACACATCGCGGCAAAACGCGAGCATTAGTCGAACGATTACGTATTTAAATGCGGTTCCGGTGATCAGCTGCTGCCCACTTTTCGACAATAATCTCCGGCCGCCGGCTACCACGCGATTTCTCGCTGCAGCAACGAACGAAAAACCGAAACAAAACGCGTGGAGCAATTATGCGCCTCGACTGATTACGGCTGCCGTGCCGATTAAATAACAAATTCGCTCGACTGGAAACAACTATGTATATTTTTTTTTCAATACCAACTGTCATGTGCTTCAGCAAATTTCGTGTATGCATTTGTTGTTTTATATTTGCATGAAAAATAAAAAAAATTCCGATGTTTAACTTCCTAAAATAAATTTTTTGCGTTCAGCAGAAAATTTTTCAAGTGTGTAAACGAGATAATTCTTCTATTGTAATGCAATTAATTATAGCAGAAAGGATTAAGATCTCCCGTACACGGTTACGACAGTGCGCTCGGCTAAAGGGTAAATCATTCAAGCGATTTGATTTAATTGAAATTGACGTCGATTGTTCTCCCCTTTTTTGTCTCGAGAATCTTAAATTCAACGCGATGGGATCCGAAAGAAATTTTTTTCGGGCGGCACAGTTCACGTTATAAATAGACACGTATCTGTCGCCGCATCGCTCGAGATGATATCACCCCGACATTAATTCATCCGTTTGAAGGGTACGATGTCTACGCATGCAGCGATCCATCCACGTGCAACGCCCCATTCGTAAAAGTGCAGAACCACTCTAAACATACGTACGCGCGATATCACGTAGCCTCTCATTATACCCTATATAATACCTTGTAACACCGGCTTGTTAATACCTATACAAAGAGCGACGTAAAGTTTTCCATGATATATGTATAATATGCAATCGTTGTAACGTAAATCGTCCAGGCCCCTTAGACGGTTTCTCGCAAGTGCTGGTCTACCAACCTTGCTTTAAAAGGTATTTAAGCTCTAAGCCGTAAGAAATTGACCAATCACAGTCGAGTATTCTCCTCACATTCCTCATTGTGATTGGTCAATTTCTTACGGCTTAAAGCTTAAATATCCTTTAAAGCAAGGTTGTAGACCAGCACTTTAGTCGTTCAAAAGCTGTAATTCTCTATTTCCGAATTCGACTGACAAATGTTCGTCAATCGATCCTCTCGCGACCAATCGTTACGTTGCGTGAACAGTTAAGGATTCGAAAGACTTGCATTAGTATATATGCATTAAATAAATAGACGATGGACAGCGCATCGATATATACTTTCAAAATTATGTTCTTCAGCCATTTTCGGTCAATTTGTAAGTATGAGATATTCAGATCGACAGAGCTATGGTATGCGCAAACGGGGGTTGCTCGACTTACTATCATCACATCTAACAAGTGCCATGCGATTCTTCCTAACCGGATGAGAGAAGGAGAGAACATTTTACGCTAGAGAAAAGAGAGTCAGATAGAAAATCGATTTCCGTTCATGAGATGAATCGTGCTATTATTTTCTAAGGATGAACTGTTGCGCGCTCCGAGTCGAAGTAGACGATTCTCTCGCGTTGTCTATTATTTGATATCAAATTTCCGTGTAGAAGTGGAGTAAACAACGCGTGAAATAGCCAATGCGAAAGATACGGAAATCTTTCGGATCTTGTTCAGGATCTATTTTAAATTAATAAAGATAAGTAAGCTTTGATGTTGCTCTTCTTATGTTTGCTCATTTTTAAAGCGATATAAAATATTTATTAATCGTACTACTGCGAATTAATTTGAGAAAATTACATAGTAATCCGTAATCTTGCGTATATATGTAATGTAATGAATTGTAAATAATATGTGATACGACAGACAAATGTAAATTTAAAAAGTTCCTAACAATAAGTATACAACACCCAGATCGACTAACGAGTTAAAAGTAGGATCAATAAAGCCGAAATAAGAGACCGAATTTTGTTAAATAAGTATGAGCTCGCGTGTATATGAGCCTCTCAAGTTACTTAAACAATTCCGAAGTCGTGGGAGCAACTTGTACATGTTCCCAGCATGAAACTAACGAATCCGTCGGCGCGAGGAGAAACAGCCGGCCGGCCAATAAGCGAACAAGAAAGACGAGAGAAACGCAGAAGCGAGAGCCGGTAGCGTGTCCGACGAGCGTTTAAATGTTGCTGCCTCGAGACAGGCGGTAAGGACCCCTGGAACGAGCTAATTATGAAATTATGATAATATCCGCGTGGTCGCCGTTCCGCGCCGACGAACGCTACCGCGCCGGGGCGATCGTCGTCGATGCCGCAACGACCGCTTTAGCGTTCATTTTCGCCTTCGCAAATTGGAAAAGGGAATTGCTACTGGCGAAATTGAAGAATCACCGTGGCTCTCGCGCGTGGAGAATCGCTCGCGATGAACGCGAGGCCGGTTATAATCCGTATAAAGCACCACGTCTTTGATAACATTTTGCCTGGAATTGCGGGAGAATTATTTAAACGGAAGGCCGACTATCTTCGCTCATCGATCGTCCTCCCCCCCGTGTTCCTCATCTACCGGCCTGTGAAGCTCGACGTTTTAATTACGCTCGCGAAAACTCGAGACTCATCGCTTTATTTATTCCGAGACGGATATATCTGCGACGATCGCGCGCGAATTATCAGATATCGTCTGTGAAAATCGTAACGTTGCGATGCAACAATATAATAACAATGCTATTTATAAAATATTGCCTGACTAGGTTTCATCAGATTCCTGGGTTAAGAGGAGAAAAAGGCTGAGAGAGGGAGAAAACTCGGACGTTTTCCGTCATAACGTCTGGAACGTAACATTTTATGGAAAATTCATACACAAACGGCGCATTCCGCGACGGAATTATTTAAATTATTTTGCTCACGGATAAAAATAACAACAGGACGCGAATCGCGGATGCGTTCGCGTGACCGCCGGTCTCGGTTGGCTAGCTCCACACCGCGCCATCCTGACTTCTTCAACCTCTACCATTCGCCTTTCCACCACCCACTCGGTGATCCTCCGGCCTCGGCTTTCTCGTTGTTTCAGGCCATTCCCCAGTTCGCCATTCTGGCTACCTTACCTCGACCGCCATCTCTTCGCGTCATGAGCGTCGCGACTCCACGCTTTTTGCAGGAAAAAGAAACTGTTGAAAATGTGAACGCGTTAAAATAAACTGTTTCTGAAAATTTCGTAAAAGAACCGAAACGGCAGTCGAAATAGCAATAAAAGTTACATATTTCTTCGACTGATAAAGGCGATACCACAGAATTGTTATCGAATGAGTAATGACAAATATATTCTTGATGTTGATTTTGTGCTAAAATATTTTATGATACAACGATAAATCTGAGCGGTAAATTATTCGCGGAATATTCTACCGTCGGAAGATCGTCAATGAAATCTTTCCACTCCGACTTTCGCAAAAATAAGAATTTTTTCTTGACAGTCGCACACAATCAAACTATTTTCGTTTTGCTGCATTCGGATAGACATTATCGGTGCCGCTTTGACCGAGAGCGGGATTCGATATGTATCGCGCGGGAAGGGGCGAGACTGTCGCGAGAGGGAGATTTCGTGCGCGCGGGGGTTGGGCCTAACCGGAAAGGTTTAACAAAACCTAAAGTATGTTGCGAGCTTCTCGAGTACTTCCCGAGTGCCTCCTCGCCATACCCGGGGAGAAAGATGACTTATCGATGATGCAAACACGCGGAAACGGACATGCACCGCACGCTCAACAGCCCTCGTCTCCCTCCACCCTCGCGCGCCTTCTCTCCATTCCTCTCCTTCTCTCTCTCTCTCTCTCTCTCCGCACATTATGTAAAGCGCGACGGTTTATTTCGGCACGAGAGCCACGTCTAGGTTTATCAGATCGCGTGCTCACGAACCACCAGGCCGAGTTGTACGATGTAGGCCAGCTCGGCCCTGGCTGACCACGCCGTCGTCGTCGTTCTCGTCGAGCGTTGTTGTCGCCGTCAGTCGTGCTCACCTTAGACGATTAGGTACCCAAAGGGCATTTTTCAAACGTCCCTCCGTAAAACGTGCCACGCGTTGACCGCGAATGATCGATGAGCATCGTCAATCCGAGCCGACTTCGCCCAAGGCTCGTAAGTTTAAAAAAAAAAAAACACCCGACGTTTGTCGCAGACTCATGTACAAAGGGATTACGTATAATAAAAAAAGTGAAGTATACGGAGATGCTAAAGTCTTAAATAATCGCTGTATTATTCGAATCATTATTTTTGACGGGATGCGAAATAAAACACGTGAGCGAGCGCAATTTCCTGGAGTTCAAGACGAACGATACTAATAACGCATAATATCGAGAGAAAAACTGAGAAGAGATAAAAGAACCGAGACCTTTTACGAGAGAGAAGCCGCAATAAACTAAACCACGTTGTTGCGGTTGGAAGAACCAACAAACGCGTTTTTACAGCCGGCGCTTTGTATATCCGTTCCGCCGCGAAATCGTTCGCGCTGCCTATCATTTCCATATTATTACGGCTCTTCACCTGTTCCCGGATGCCCTGTAGGGTCTCGTGGCACGGCCTACGGCAGTACTTCGTTCGCCTAGTCGGTGGTGCCTCGAGGCTGCTCCGATTTTGCAGTCAGATTATCTTAATCGCTTTCTGACGTACGATGACCGCTTAATAACAACAAAGCAAGCGGCCGTGCATTACCCTAGGATTTCCACGTATTGCACGAGAGCCTTTATGTCTTCAATTCTTCCACGTTTAATTAAATAATGAGATTATTAATTCAGGGTACCGCGATAAAATCTGCCAAAAAATATGAGAACACAGAAAATACTGTTTTTCCCTTCACAATAAGATACAGTAACAATGAGAAAATGCTGTATACATTGTCGCTCAGCTCGAGCGGATTGACGGCGTGCGATAAACAAAAGCGACACGCGATAAAAATATGCACGGAGCGCGGCGCTCGAGTTTCCATATTTCCCAACGCGCGACAACGCGTCGCGGCGCCTTGTCCGTTTCCATTATCAGACGAGGGAAAAAGGTATTCGCACGATCCTGTTGCGTCGCAAAATCGGGAACGCGTTGCGACGCGACAGTTACATATTATTCGCGCGCAACCTTTCATTACACGTCTTTCCATTCTACTCCACGGACATATTATTGGCACGTTTCCATTAGCTTTATCGTACGTCCCTATCGGCCATATAGGTAAGTCTTTCTTTTTATTTCCACCCGCCCGCCGTCATCCGTCATGCGACGCACGTCGAAGCGCGATCGCCGATTGTTGCCCGGTATGTTTTATGTAAATGCGTTAATATGGGAGAAGGCGGCGGAAAGCGCGACTGTGGCCGACAGGCACGTCTCAACATTTCAGAAAATTCGTTTGAGGATTTCCTTCACGATGAATTATATAGTGAAACCAAGTAAATTCTTACAGGCTTGAATTTCATATATTATTCCATACACGATTATTCCATAACCGAATATTACAGGTCTGATAAATTTAATTGAGAATGGCGATCGATCGAATCTCTCGGATACTCGCAGTCCGATTCTCGTCAAAAACGCGAATAATGGACCGCGCTTTTTAGCGTCGAAAGGATATATCGATATTTCCGTATCGGTCAGCCGGCGGCGGCGCGGCGGCGCAGACGCGCGAGGTGAATAAAAAGGCGCTTCGCCACCGCCGAAGAGAGAAAAGGGTGGACCTTATTTAAATAATAACGTCGGTGGCTGCGACTTTTAAGAGCTGCCTGTCCCATTCCGCCTTACATGGCATGACAAGATTAGATAAAATGCCCCTGTGCGCGGAGGGGCCCGCCGCGCCGCGCCGCGCCGCGCGCCTCCCCGAGCGGATCGGCGCGTTTCGCTTATATCACTTCGAAAAGGCACTTTATTCCTTATTCAAATTAAGGCTGCTTTGAATACAAGCGGGGCGTGCGTGCCAGCGCGCTCAAATATCGGCCGGCGGCATTAAAATACAAAAGGATTTTCGGAATGAGCGGATTCAGGACGCGCCGGCGACGGCTTCCGGAGGAAATCTGCCAGCTCGCTTTCACCCTGGCCGGCGCGCGGGCGCTCGGACCGCGACAGCACAATCACGATTATTTATTACTTCGCACAATTAAAATCTAATTACTCTTTGAGCGGTATCATTAGCGTATCATTAGAGCGGTTTGGAATAAACGTTAGAATGAAACTGACATTCGAGATAATCGACGAAAGATCCGCGTATCATTGCGTGTAACGTATAATGGTGGAAAATTGCACTTAAAAAGAATGCTCTCATAGAAAATAATACAGCGTATTAAACACTCTCTGTAAGAATATTATTTAGTTATCTTGAAAAAGATATTGTATTGTTCTCCCTCACAACGATCCTTTTTTCCTAATCGTTTTTAAATAATTAATCTTTACGAAATCTCTTCTCTTTTTTAATTGCATAACAAAAGCTGCTTATTATTTATGAGCGTAAGATAATTTCGAAATATATATATCACAAATAAAACATGAATAATTCTCTTTATAAGGATATTAAAGTAGCATCCATAAATTAACTCTCCAATTACCCATGGTCACTCGGCGATATTTTCCAGCAGAATACATAAGAAACAGGCCAAAAAGCTAATTAAAATTCCTGCATTTTCTCTCTTTCAACTTTATTCACGAGCATTATTACCGCGTGAAATGTCCTTCAAGGTCTGTCAGGTTCACGACACGCAACAGGATTTTGGATCGTGTCGGTGAAAAACGCGGGAGAGAGAGAGAGGGATACAACGGAGCCTTGGCCTCGATGGCGGACGATTTTCCCAAGAGGGGTGAAGCTCAATCGGCGATCTGCAGCGAAATTCGCAAGTCTCTGCGAAAGAGGCCTGTGACCCCCTCTTAACGAGGCCCTCGGCCGCGCGAGAGTTACCACATAGATTAGGAAGAGTGCGCGCGCGCTGCATGCCACGGCTTAAACGCGGGGAAACGCTCCTATATCAGATAGCATTCGGCTTCGAACCGCGTGCGTGCACCGTGCCGTTCCTTTTCGTACTGCTTTCGGAAACGGCCGGTATTATATATGGTAATTTTCTAATTGCTTTATTTCAATCGGCACCCGTTCCCTTCCACGAATGCAACCGGAACCGCGTTTGCCGCCCGTCGCAAATCCTGTTTCCGTCCGCCACGCGGCACGAAGAAATTTCCTCTTCAAGAACCCGACATCATACAGAAAGATTATTAAATAATTATAACAATAATGAGATCGACAAGAGTAATATAATTTAATAAACGACGAGACACCAAAGATATTAAAGCGCATTCGTCGTTATGATCAAAGAGTTCGTCTTTCATTAATGTTACAATCATATACCCGTTCCGCTCTGTTCCACTCGATGGTCGTACATGTTACACTTGTGCGCTTGTGATCTGTTGTATGCGCTTCGTATCCTGTTATACCGCGCACGAATACAGACATCATATTTTCTCGTGTGTTTCACGAAAGCACGTATTCAATTCTTAATTACTATATGGTGCAACGAAGTCTACGTTCAGCGATATATTTTTTTTTTTTTTCAAACATCGTGTAAGATGCGCACTTTGTCTCTAACTTGGTTTCCTAAGTTTATATCCATTCACTTTCTCTTTTATGAAAGTAAATGTAAGAAACCGTATGTATATAATGGAAGCTGGATTCTTTAAGAATCAATTTTAAACCACGGGAATAAAAATAACGGCTATCCACCGGGATTTTGATTTCAACGTTCTTCTTCTATCCTGCCCGCTGTCAGTGTTGACGACACGTCAATATAATTGACGCGTAAGAGAAAAAGGGCGTTGGCAGCGAATGCAAGAAGGGCCCGTGCAAAGAACTTTATTTTGCACGCTTAAGGAGCCAATCGGCGCCTCGACTCTCACGGCGGTGGTACACGGCTGTCAGATTGCTTGAATTATGGATGGGCCAGCCTCTTTGTCGGGAGCCGATATGCTCGCAAGCCGGATCGCGAGTTTGGTGATCACACACGACTGATAATTCGCGCAACCTCGGGACTTAAGGCCCGGAGGGGTTGAGAGGAGAGAAGGTCTATGTCGCGTCGGCCAGTGGGGGAATGTCTGTCGGGCGTGGGTGATGCGGGAGTAACGATCGGGCCAGGCAAGGGAGGCAAGAAAGGCAGAGGAGCTCCACGTACCGTGGGAGATTTTCGAGAACGATTGTCCGGAGTGCCACTCTCGTTCATTCCCGACGAGCGGCAACGAGAGAGAGAGAGAGAGAGAGAGAGAGAGAAAGAGAGAATCCCGCTCGCTCTCTGCTTCTGAGAAATGTCACTTACGAACTAGCCCTGTCTACTTGACGCTACCGAGTCGAACATACCGAGCTAACGCGAACGCTGCCGCAGCCGCGCCGAGTCGAAATTGTCCTCCCGGGAGATATCGTCGCTCGCGTGATGCCATTACTCTGCTACGCTGCTAAACGTGAAATCGAAACACGTTTCTGTTAACCTTCACAGTCCCAAGAGAAGCTACAGAAAGTTACTCACGTAAAGAAATAGATATAAAATAAATTGTAACATTTAACGTGCATTTGACTTCGTTATTACACGCGAAAGGTCGGTAGTCCTGAAAACGTTAAATATGCACGTAGATTTTACGAATTCATTTAATCACCTAATAAATAGTGCTCAAACTCTGCTTAAAGCCATTTGTATAAGGGCGTTTGAAAGCTTGTGTTTCTAAACTGCATCTTTGCATGGATCTTGTCGTAGCGGCGATTACGATCGTCCGACACGTTAATGCATAACGTTCCGTACAGGTGAAGAGCGCCATGACACCAGGAAAAATTGTATTTACCACGTAGCTATCTCGGCTCATCTTATCTGTATACGTACACCGTTCTAACGTTATAGCATTCGCTGATGGGCGAAATGTTCGCCACAAATTATCGACGGCCTTGACACCACCTCGTACAGTGACAAATAACGACGCGATCGATTCGCGTTATTTCTTGGAATCACGCATTAAACATGCACGCAAGGAACAGAGCGATTCGTGCTACGGGCATTATTAATTATAATTATCGAATTATCCTTTATATATCGTAAAACTTAATTATACATTCCGAGACTTATTTCTTATTATTTATTGATCAATTATGCAATAAACTGCGAAAGTATGTATATCACCTCAATTCTCTAGTAATAAACGCGTGATGGTGTTCTCATTATATATATGCAGCGTTTTAATTACTTCTTGCAATTTGAAGTATCTTTTATGCAAACCGCGATAATCAGTTTGAAATCTCCAAACCGGATATTTAAGAAATTTATTTTATCCTATTTATATTTAATTTTATCAAAAATTTATAAATGATCTCTACGCTCTCATGTGTATTATACTCGTGAAAATATCAACGCCGTGCTTTCAAAACACGAAGCACTGACTCGAAGAGATGTAACACAGGATACCTCATATTTTTCAACAGAAATCGACCGCTTCGCTCGCGACGTAATTATTTGCAACTAAACGCAAGCGGATATGCTATTTTCATGTGCGCAAACGGACGTGCTGCGCGCGAGGTAATGTGAATGAAATCACGCGAGATCTCTTCGTTAGTTCGCGCCAAGCAACGTTTGCCGCCATTCACCAATTTAGCAACGTTTGCGCTGTTAAGACGGAGCGTCGCGGCTTATGCAATTACGGCAATTAATAATTGCGCGTCCGTTGTGTGGAAATCGTCCCTCGCGCGAGGCACCTCGTCGGTACGGCCGAGAAAGAAGAAATAAGGGGAGCGGGAGGGGCGGAGTAGGATCAGAAGCTGATTCCAGAAGCTAATTTTCAATCTCTAATTCGCCTGTTTACTCTCGCGATCTCTTCTCTTTCTTTTTTAATTGTTTTACGCAAGCATTATTAAGCGACTAAGAGCCGCGCGCGCGAGCCTCATGGAAATTTATGTTAATCCGCGACCGGTAATTACGCTCGTAATCAATTCTCGAGACTATCGCGTCTCGCGGTCTCCGCCTGGGCGAGACTCTTTCGCCGGCATTTTTTTCTAAACGTAAGCATCACTGTGCACTATTATCCGGTTTAAATGCAAACGTGCAATAATTAATTCCTGATAAAAAAGAAATAGTTCAAATCTATGTGAAGTTTATTAATATTTAATGAGTGCGTGTATAATCGGGATGATTAATGCCTTGCGAGCAATCGTTCTTCTAAACCATGAGGAAAAAGTCTCGTATCAAAAATTAATTTCTTAAGAACATTGTGCATCACAAATCTAAAATCTACGATTTTAATTTATATTATCACATCATATTGCAAATTATGTGTTTGAATTTATACATGCGTTTTTTTATGATATGTTTATTTTCATTTTCTAAGTTAATGCTCGTTTAAACAACTATTATCCTCGATATCAAAAATACTGGAATTCCAGAAAGAAAGCGGACGCGAGAGCATTAGCAAGGCAGAGTCGTGGTACATTGCCACGACTTGACAACGTACGCTAGCTGCAACGAGGGACAAAAAGCTGCGGCAATTTGCCAATCAAAGATCACGGAGGCGCGAAACGCCTCGCATACCGCGTCGACAAATGCGCCTCGGCCGGGCCGAGACAAAAGGTGCTAACTCAAGAAGGCAGCGGGTTAAATCGGTTCCCCACGAGTTCCGATCCCCAGCCACCGTCGGTGGTGGCGACGACCTGTCTCCGCAACTATCGTATATTTTCTTCATTGCGGCTCTCGTCGCGCGGCTCAACCGCGCGGTATTCGCGGAATGAAGGCATTCGGGGTCTTAAGTCCCGTGTTCTCGCAGACAGTCGCAGACAAAAAAGACGGCGCCTGAGAGCAAGGGATTCTGACTCACTCGAAGGGATTTCCGTCGATCTCCGTCGATATCCTCATCAGGAACGACGCATCCGCAAAAATAATCGTCAATTATCACGCTCGTGTTGTAAAAAGAAAAAAAATCTCTGAATTATTCGAGAATGGAGGAAAGAAGTGTCAGGTGCAAACGCTTTCAATAGAAGAGGAAAGGAATCTGCACTCGCGTGCGCCGGTCCCAATCGAAATCCGTATTTAAATTAAAAGCGACACGACCGCGACGGCGAGATAAGCGCGCCTGGCTGCAAACGTATAAGACGCAAACGCACTTGGCGCGTTTGCGCGTGCACGCACGTTGGGCAAGGTGGATGGTACGCAGAAGAGGGAAGAGACAACGCACGCACACGATCGTACCAACGATAAACCGTCTCGGAAACAGCTCCTTCGCGAAAATTCATGCGGTGCCGGTCACGTGCGAACCTCGGTGCGAACGCGGCAGTTAATTGAACGATTGACGCTTTCGTGATCGCGCTCACTCGCAATTCGGCACGGTCGGTAGCGTGGAATGCGAAAGAGGGAAATAAATCGACAGCTCGTGAAACAGCTCGTTAAGGATTGTTCGGCGGATTAAGCGGCAAGAAACGAATTATGATTAACGCGCGAGGTGTTCGTTGCACCGATCGATCTCGTACCCCAAACCGTCCGTCGCTATTTCTTAAGGCCAAACACTCGCTGTCCGTAAATTCCAAAGTATTATATATTAATTTGTTATTTTCATAAACGTATATTCTTCGTGTAAGTAAAAAATAATTAATATAAGTATGTTCACGTATCTCGGAACAGCGGGATTTTTTCGGGCTCCAAGCTCGTGATAAAAACGAGCGACGTGACGCGCCGGTTGGCTCGGATCGCAGCTCGCCGGCCGGAGGAGGAAGTGCTCCTCTCCGGGGTGGTGAGTGGCCGCGGGGCACTCTTTCGAAAAGTCTCTAGCGCACACACACCGTCCCCGTCGCCGTCCGCGTCCGTCCGTTCTCTCCCCAAGCGCAAGTGCCGAGAAGCAACGACCGGGAACGGAGGCAGCAGCGGCTTCGGGTTCAACCGAAGTTAGCATCTGCTCTCTGGGCCTCGTAATATGCGTGCTCGATATCACGGCGCGGGATCTCAGATGCGTGTCGGCGATATCACGCACTCGTGCACGCGTCTCCTCACCGGCTCGGCTCGGCTCGGCGCGGCGCGGCGCGTCGCTCTTGCGCCTCTTTCTCTCCTTCTCACATTCTGTCTCTTCCGCTATCCTCACGTACGAACGAAATCGTTGGCTCTTGCTACCGCGGCCGGCCGATTCGCGCGCTAGTTCGTCCAGGAAGTGACGGCAAAGGAGAGAAGAAGCTACGTCGAGAGAGACGGCGATGGAAACCGCCGCGGAACTCGTGGCGAGGATCATTCGATTTATTTATTTTTTTTTATTTTTATTTTTTCAAGCGAGAAGCAAAGGAGTAACGCGGGCCGGTCGGCCGTCGATCGATAAATCACGAAAGGACGACGGGCCCGATCGTTGCTTTCGACAGCGGGAAGTGCGTCCGTGTGCGTTAATTAGTAACGGTTTTACCGAAGGGCCCGCTGCCGACGACGCGACGGCCGGTCAGTACTGCAGGTTCCCCGACCCCTTCGCCCTACTTCCGCCGCGAATACATTACCGGGGTGGCCGTTTTTTGTCGCGACGTTTCATTAAGGAACACACGGCACACCATCACTTCCTCCTTTCCCCCCCGTTCGCCCCCTTTCGACTCCATCGGAACCCGCTCTCCCCCTCGTTCTGTCCAAGCTGGACGGACAATCGCCGATTCGCGTACTCGCAAACCGCAACTAATCCGCTTCCTCGCGAACGATCGTTCTCTAGTTTGAAAAAGGGAATATTAGCTTTTAACTAACGCGATTAAATCCAGTCACCAAGAGCGATTTTATTCTTATGCTTTATAAAAGGTCCCGCGCCGAGATGATATCTCTATATGCTAACGATATCTATGCTCACTAGCGAGGCTTAAACGATACGGGTTAAACACTTAGAGTGCTCTCTATCAAACATATCTTAATAGTTAGCGGGGATAAATTTTCCATAGGCAAATTGTGGCGAGCGCAATTTGCCAGCGCTTCGATATCGCTGTCGATGTGGCCGCAAAAATATATATAAAAATAGAGAGACAGAAAGATGAAGACCGGCTACCGTGCACGCAAAGCAGCCACGTAGTGATCTAAACGCTCGATCAATTCCACTTAGACCGTCATATTTCTTCCGACGGTTTATCCGCCACCGATCTTCCTGGCCTGCTACATTTAATCCCTCGCATTTATCACGTTGTTTCTACATCTTGTCCGTCACTCTTCTCCTCGAGCACATTTTACAATGTGTAGATTCATGACGGTAAATCAACATTGTCAAACATCACGGGTCTCGAGTTAAATTTTGGCTCGGAAGATCGAGCGCTAATTATTTAGACTAATGGCTTCTGTTCGCCGCTCTGAGAGATAACAAAATTACTCTCACAATGTTGAATTAGAAGAAACAATGCTGTCCGGTATCTGATAGACATCGTCGATCTCACACATGAAGTATCATCAAATTTTCGCTGGCAAAATGGTTTCTAAATTCACTGGAACGCTAGCGGTTTCCAGTACGATTAATACGAACAACGCTCACAGATTCTGCGTTCTGACTTTGAAAAAAAGCGATAATTAAATCTGTGGAGTAAACGAAAATAATCGTGACGTCATTTCTGTTACATTTTCGTTGACTTCATAAGATCAGCTCGAAATCCCTCGCGAGAGGTCTCGGCAGATTGGACGAGCGCGAGGAGGCAGGAGTGCCGGGACCAGCAGCCAATCTGGTCGTTCGTCCTCCTCGAGTTACTCGCGTTTTGGATCTCTTTGGTCGGTATGCACTTACGGTTCCGTGTACGCTCTCTACGCGCCGTGTACACACACGCGCAGCGAAATATCTCACGTGGCGCGCGGTATGCGGCAGAAGCGAGCGGAGCGCGCGGCATTCCACCCCGCGCGATAGGAGTGGACCGCGCTCTGTGCAGCGCGCTCGTTCCCCTGTTATTAGGGACAATTTCCAATTGGCCGCGGGGCTACCATCGCACGAGGTAGTGCAAGCGAGAGATACGCATACGCGCGCACGTCCGCGTACACAGTGTACACACGCGTGCAGAAGCGAGGGCCCCGCGATCGGGGGCCCCGTTGCAACATCTCGGAGAGCGGAACTCTATAGCCGGGACGACAGCATCCAGGAACCTCACCCTGCATGCGACGATTAGTAACGGCGAGAGGACTGCGGGCGCGAAGTGGCGACTTAACGCTTGAACAAAGCTTTCGGATAGATCGTCACGACTATCTTTTAACGTCTTTATACCTAATCAAGCTTAATTCTAATCAGATTAAACCGTTGTGATTTAGAATTTCTATAAAGTAAAAAATATTGCGTTAAAATGAATATTAGAAAAAAAACATTTTCTGCATTCAATAAAATTAGTATTATTATTATGACGCCTTACGTTCTTATACATTTACATACACGGAAGAATAATTTTGTTGCATCATCAAAATAATTATGTGGAACACTCAAGCTGATTGCTAAAATGTCAAATTTTTTTTACAGCATTATTATCATACTTCAGCGACCTACTATAATTATTTTGATGGTGCAACAAAATTATTATTTTCAGATCTGTATCTAGCTAAATTTTTAGACACTTCACCAAAACGTTCTTTCCGTGTACGTTTAGCGAAATTCAGTATTGCTAGCGGAATTTTATCATACCTTCGAGGCATCACATAGATATCTCATATTTTAACGCGTTTTTTATATTCATTGTCAATATTGCATATGTTCTTTTTTATAACAGGCAAATAAAATAAAATATAATATTTTCAGGATTTCCCTGAATTCCCCGAGCCATTTTTACCAAAGTCCGCTCAAAGTTCCTCCCGCTGAAATCTTTTTATCGCTACCATCGTCAATCTCTTGGCGAGTACTTCCAAACCACACTGTACATTCGTGTATAACGTGCAGACCGTCGCCCCCTCTCCCCCGCCCTTCTTTCTTGGGCGCTCCATCGCGGGCATATTTTATGATAAGCAGCGTTGCATTTTTGCCACGAGACCCCGCGGACCGCCGCGGGGCACCGAGGCACTTCTAACTTCCAACCGTACACGATCTTGCGGAGGCGCGGGAGGGCACGGAGGAGGAGGGAGAGTGAAAAGGATAAGCGTGCGTCCCGCAAAAAGGAGGAGAGTAGGTATCGGGCGACGGGATACACACGTGTGTACACGAGAGGAGGCAGATACGGGCCCGTGAGAAGGGAGGCTCGGACGTATAATCATTGTGATTATCTTGTATTAGGTATTGACTACGGATTTGCATAATGGTACCTACCTAAGGCACCCTTGGCATCGCATCGCATCGCTCGCTCGCTCGCTCGCTCGCGTCGTCGTAGAAACGAGCGCACTACCCCCGTGGCTCCGTTCGCCCTACTCCTCCCTCCGAGACCGATCGCTCCTTCCCCCGCCCCGTCTCGTCGCCCTGACCTTTTTTTCCCACCACGATTCGCATTTTATCGCCGTGGACTCTCGTGGACGACTCCGCACGTATGAAGAATCATCCGCGCAAAATGTTCTCGATCGCGAATTAACGTTTCCTTCACGGAACGCCATCCCCGAATTTTCAGGTTAATCTGCACGAAATATACAGAGGCGGTCTAAAGATCGCGGCCGTGTACTGATTAATTCATCTCTCGATAATTATATCAATGTTACTGATTGTAAGCAATCGTTGATAACACGAATGATGATGTATGCGCGTCGGAATGATAGCTAATACGCGCAGACTGACGCCAGGAATGATATACCTACAACGATGAAACGTAAATGGATATATTTAATTATAAATACGTGCGAATGTCTCTCTTCCGCGATAAAAACGTTTTCGTATTGCAACTCGCGAAGCGTCGAGGTTTGATTTGGCGAGAGACCTGGCCGCGGGAGAAGCTCCATATTAAACAGCGAGGGACGCACGGTGAGGATAACGAAGGATTCGCGATAATGACGGAGATAGCGTAATGGACAATATGAGTGCTGACTTGGACGGCCCACACGAATAATTCGACAGCCAACGACTTTAGCGGCGTTTAAGGTAATACGGAGTTCGTTTTCGCGTACCTGATGTTTAAATCCTTACACGGGGTATACACACGCTCGCGCTCGCGATACAGCGGGGATGTTAAATTTGAATACATCACTGATCGATCGGTCTTTTAGATCCGCTAACTATAGCCTTCGACGGCGGATCGAGTTTCGCGCAAAAGACGTACCGGCACACGTCGCGCGGAGGAAGCGAATGAGATGATCTCCCGCAACGATAGAAATTGTGCTAAGTAGTCATGTCCTGAGAGGAAATATATTCCAATTTTGTTCTCCATTAACATATGAAATATTCTATATAATACTTGTAGAAAAAATATAAAAATTTTCCAGTTCAAAAAATATAAAAAATTATAAAGGAAACTTTGTGGTTGATATCATATCTCTTATAAGCGTACCTAGTCGTTCGCTGCAAATTTTACATCGCCGATAGCACTTTACATAATCGCCAGTAATCATACATACTTTACATAATTGTACTCTTTATCGATATATATTCGCAAGGTACCGTACTGCAAATCGTTACAAATTAAAACTCGTGGAGAATAAATACGGGGAAGTATGCATCCGTTGTGGCGCGAAAAGTCGGGGACGACCGAGAGAAGGACTTCCGTATGAAATCGTCTCGCCGCGGACAACGCGTTCGATGACACGAATGGCGCGAGAAACGGGTGGGTTGACGGAAGGCGGGCTTCCGAGAGAGGAGAAACCAGGTGAGACACGGTTTTCTGACGACGAGCGAGGCATGACGGGCCGGGGCCGAGCCCCGAACGGGAGAGATAACGATCCCTTCGATCTGGATCACAAAACGCATCCAGGGTCGTGAACGCACAACCGTGCCATGCGCGCGCAACATGATGGCGTGCATACACGCACGCACGCGGCGGAATTACTCTCGTCTCTGGCGTTTTACGCTCATCGGGACCGTGGGCCCACGTGGAAACGTTGCGAGGCGAGCGAAGGAAAGAGAGAGACGGAGAAGGGAACTAAGATTTTAATCTAGCTCCGGACGAGGTCGGCATATGGGACCGTTCGTGGGACCACCGAGTCATTTGGCCGGCTCGGCTCGGCTCAGCTAATTAGCGGGCTTGCGCGAGCGTGAACCCAATTTCTGTGCGAGTCAGCGCGACAGACGGCAACGAGTTTGGGCGAACGTATTACACGTAAGAGGTTTGGTAAAACCGTAAATTGGCCGGTCGGATTATTTTCGTCGGATATAATATGCGGGATAATATCGCGTGACGTTCTATTACTTACCTGCATTCAGATTACCTGATGTAAACTTGGTACCACTTGGCAGAATTCGATAGTGGACAGGAATGACTGCGTCGCTGTCGCGACAAGTCAAGTCTCAATATTCTTAAAAGATTTCCAAGTGCGGCGGATACATCGATTTTCTCGTTAAGAGCTCACGAGAAAAAAATGCGGTCCCTAAATAATATCGTTTCGCTCGCAAATTGACAGGCAGCATTTCGTAACGCCTAGCGCTTGATAGCTCGCTTCCAGGAAACGTGGCGGGCATATTACGTAGGCGTACTTCGGCGAGCGGATTCCGCGGCGCACGGTGCGGTAGGCGTAGTCCGGGCTACGCGAATGGATTTTACAGCTCGAGTCACGGCGCATACCGATGGTATGGAGCGCGACGAGGCGCGCACCGGAGAACAAGGAAGAAGGGGGCGAAGTAGAAGAAGAGGCGGAGGAGGCGGAAAGCCGGCGAACGGGTGGACGAAGTAGAGAGACAGAAGAGAGGAAGAGGGAAAGAGAGAAAAAGAGAGAGAGAGAGAGAAAGAGAGAGAGGACGAGAAGAGTGCCGCGCGCGGAGGGTTCGCGGCAGGAATTATCGGGGTCTCTTCGTTGCCTACGGGGCACAACGGACCCTCGTGGAGTAGCTAAGCGACCATTACTCGGATGGTGAGCCAATGGAGTGGATCCCCACGCCCCCTTCGACTTACTCCGCACAGACGGCATGCAAATACGCGCGTGCGAGATGCACCAAAGGATGCACCTTCGCTCTACTCGACTCCCTCGACTTCTCTCTTTTCTTTCTCTTTCTGTCTGTCCACTCCTTTCCGCGCTCCTTGCTCGCTTCGTTCCTCGCTGATCTTCGTTTGCCTCCTGGACGTTTCCTCCTCTCGCGCGACTCCTCGCTGTCTCTCGCTAAGGAGTCAGTCTCGTCGCGAGGTAATATTTATCACGGACCCCGGCTGTCGCCTTTTTAGCCGGCCAAGGTTTGACCGTCACGGTCCGCGAATGTAAATATCGCGGTACGGTCGCCAGGAAGATATCGCTTTTCTGTATTGAGAGTATTCCAGAGTTCGACTTAACGATTGGCAAATGCGAAATATGCAATCATCGTTGGAAAGTTTGAAGGATAAGAATCTCTCACGGAAGGAATATCTTAAGAACGAATTACGCGCAATGACTATGCGCTGTATACGAAACTGAACACTATCGTTCGCTCGTGCTACCGACCTTTCGCAGAGTGCACTGTCCTTTGCCTAGCGTTTCGACTGTAACGCCTAGCGTAGCCCCCCAGTGAGGGCACGAGTTCAATTTTAAAAAAGCGCGAGCTGACACCGGTAAACAATGGCCAGTGATAAATACGACGCATTCCCACAAACCATTATAATCTTATTGTTGGACTTGTTTCTCGTATGCAGGTGGCAGCAGCCACAGCGATGCATGCCACGGCTGCATTCGGCGGGGGACAGAAAGGGGGGAAGGGCGCGGCGGAGAGACGCGAGGGCACCGGTTAGAGAGATATAAACGGGTACGGAGAAGCCGGAGAAACCAGAACCAGAAGAGGAGAAACCGCCAACAGCCGTGTGTCTGCCGTTCGCCTCTTCTTCCTCAGCTCCTCCTTACCCTGCCCTCTCTTCATTTCTCCTCTCTCTCTCTCTCGTCTCTCTACCGTCTCTCCGCGGGCCCTCGACAACGGGGTACAGATGCCACCACCGAGATACTGATTATAAACTCCATTCCATTTGTAACGAGGTCCATCTATTTTGGCGCCCAACACTCGTTGCGCTCGGGCCTAGGTAGCGCCAGATTTTAATACGATATCCCCCACATTATCATTCGTTTCAGACCTACTCCCTCCGCCCCGACGAGAAGACTCCCCCCCCCCTCGTCCTACAGAACAATACGCGATGCAAGGCGTAAGCTGTCTTCGCAGAGCGATACATGTGGAACATGTCGATATAGCTTGAGAGTGATCTTGGAACTGGACTACCAACCTCTTCGCCTTTCTCTTATTGATGCAATAATTAAAGTAACTATCATACATCGTATTAACTAGTAATCGATCCTGAACTATCTATAATTATCCTTTCTGTACAATCAGATAAATATACACGATAAAAAAGTGCAAAATGATAGTATCGATAGACTAGAAATCCTAGCATGCGGTTGTAACGTTTTGCTTGGAACATTTTCCGAAATAAAATATGCGCACAAATCACGTTGGGTTTGTCGGAAGGTTGCGAGATTAGATATCGAGAAGATCCTCCTCGTTTTTCTCATCGGGGGTCGCAGGTGGAGGGATGTCACCCCGGCATTGTTTTAAGGAATTCTTAACGGGACTTTCCTTCGGAGTTTCCAGGTAACGGACGAGCCTATTTTATTTTACGAGCTTGCTTCGTATAGCGGCCCTCGTAATTTTTCGAGAAACACGAAGATTCAGCTAAAAAATTAAAATTCATGTGATTTTCTGATGAGTCTCTCGCTTACATGATACATAAATTTGCTTTACATTTTGACATGACATTTATACAAACATAAACAATGTTATACATAAATTTAAATCTATTGAAAACTTTTCTTCTTATTTAATTAATGTGAACACATGTTTTCCTTATTTATTCGTTTTTCATGTTTAATAATAGGAAAACTTATTATTCAGTTTTCGCATATCTAATATTGTTTTCTTTTTATTAACCATATATCCCATTAATATTATCTTAGAACATTACGAAACTAACAAAAAAAGTTTATCAAATTAAATATTACATATTTATTGTCTCGTCGAAATGAGCACGCAAGTTGCGACGCAGAAATTTCCCAGGATACATTCGAGAATCATTGCATCCTGGCGCAGGTAATAATTACAAACGTCGGACTCAGCGATGCATAACGATACACAAATCACGTTTTAGAAAAGAGCAAGATAGCGTCGACAGAGGAGAAGAGAGACGGGAGATAAATAATAGAGAAAGAGAGAGAGAGAAAGAGAGAGGGAGAGAAAGTCTTGCGTTAATGTCAAAAAGTCCCGACGTTTGTGCATCGTCGAGCTAAATCTTCTTGACGTTTTTTCCCTAAAAACACGACGCGAATCGTTGGCGCGGCCCCAGGTAAGGGGACCCTACTGACCCTTTTCGCCTCGGCGTCGATGCCGAGAAAATAAAGTTTCCACTTTATATCCACGGTGAGTATCGACGGGGCAGGTAGTTTCACGGCCTCCTAGAGACACACCCCGTATAATTGGTCGATAAAGATTCCAAAGATTACGAGTAAATATTAATCTTTATCCCCGAAACGTTTCTGGCTACTGGATACGTGCTTAGCGGGGTCAGAATCCTGATCTTTCCTGGACGATAAGAACCCACCCATGGGCGCTCGCTTTATTTTATAGAAAAGAAAATAATATAATCGACATCGCGAGTATAATGAATTTCATCAAGAAGATTATTAAAATTAAAATTGTGAGAATTTGAAATCATTACATGTACTTATTACTTTCCAATGGTATTTTTGAACAAGAGAAAAATAAACACTTTCGCTTACCAAAATCATAACGTAGAAAATTACCAAATCGTAGAAAATTAAACATCAAGAAACATGAAGAAACCGCTGAATTGATTTCCTTAGAGAAACAAGCGTCCGTGTTACGTCTTTATTGTTTGTTTTTTATTTCAAGACTTCGTAACCGAATACTTTATCTTTCATCGTCTGATGAGCGCGCTCAGACGGAATATTCAGACGCTGAGAATCATTTAGAATGGATTTTTTTTCCATTGAATTTCTACGGAAGAGTTGGAGAACGGCGCCGTAACAGCCGGAATAATTCTCTCGTTAGCGCGGGAAGCGGCTGCAGCGTTTAAGCGAAAGGAGTAACAGACGAAACGCGAAGCACTTGCGCGATTGTACGAGCACGCTTCATGTTCATGTCGACTCGGGCAGAGATAGATGCACGCACATGCGACCACGCTTCGCGTGGGAATATATGGGAATCTTACGATATACCGTGGTGTCGGGGTGGCGGTCGGCGCCCCAAAACTGCGGGGGTCCTAAGAATCACTAACGTGCCCCCGGACGCCCCGGACAAATTATAATATATTGGACAGCCATCGTCTTCCGAGCACGCGAGTGCTACCGTCATGTGGACACCCGCGAGGAAACGCGCAGTGAGGACGTAAAGGGAATATTCCGGGAGTCCTCGAATTAATCCCGATAATCATTTAAATCCGAATATTATTTCGTCTCACGGTTTACACGTACGTTTTCGTACGCTTCCGTCGGAAAGGCTAATAACAGTCACATTTATGTTTATAGGATCGGACCAAGATAGAGAAACTAAAGCAAGGCAGCTAATGGGCCCGAAAGGGTGATTTCCAACGCGGCGCGGCACCGTCTTAAAATCGTCTGTAATTAAAAGACTTCGTCAGAAGTCGAAGGCGCATTCGTCTGGGAAACCCGTCCGTGTTATTGACCTTCGAGCGGGCAGGTGTTGATTCGGTAATGGGCCGGTAATTAGGCTGCCGAGCGGTCTAGTCGCGTAAATGTGTGTGAGCTGGCTATAACGCGAACATTATACGTTCGTGCGCATTCTACGAGTGCGTAGATACCACGGCGCATTCCAGTGCACGATGCGCCGATATAATCACGTCGCGAATATCCGTACGTGTACGCAATACACACAGGTGCGCGAGATCGCGCACGCACACACGTCTCGACGATTACGCTCGCATTCGCGTATCGCGTATTAAACGCGACTGCCTTCGTTCGCTCGCGCTCTTTAACGCGCTAAGCGACTAATTATTTGCCCTACCAGTAATTACTTCGTTCCAGCCGGTCTTCGAGTCGCTGAGCAGTGCCCCGCTGCACGTGATTCCCTCCCCCCCCCCTCGCCTGCAGTTTTATCTCGCATTGCACCGCGGTCGTACATCCGCGCGCCGAGGTCGCGATTTTTCAATGTCGCGGATGGACGCGAACGATAACGGCCGAACCCTTCCTTCCCGTTGTCGCGACGTGTCCGACCTGAGAAAATATACTGACTGCCTGGAGATCGCGGAAACTCGCTCGCCTTGGCTTATCTGCTTTTAAGGGCGCATCATCGGTAGCTACGGCGAGCGCATACGTATCAAAGACCGGCGGTAAAATAAAGCGACGAAATAACGACGTGCGAAAATGTAACGAGCGCAATAGCGGAGGTGCGATGAAATTAATTAGATATCGACGACATTTACGGTTTTACGGTTCACGTCTAGCATTATAAATTATCATGATTTAATCATTAAGAGTAAGAACAAAGGCATAAGTTACATATTTTGGTTTCCCAAGCAATACATTAAATGTATGTATGTATTTCGATCGTGGGAAGTCTGTATACCTGTATTCATCAACATTATAAAATAACACTCACTTCAAATCATATTTGTGTAAATTAATTCTTTGTTTTTAAATCTTTTCTAATGTAGTCATATAGTAAAAGCGTGAAATTCAGTAAATGTAACTTACAAGAGCTCTAATTTATATAAGTATGAGTGTAGTGAGACAGAGAGGTGAGGAATTGCGCAAAAAAAAACTAATCTAATCCAACCCAATCTTTATCAGCGTGATATATACTGATATTGCTTATTAAAAAGATGTAAATTTAAAAAATAAAATTTAGTAAATTTATACATTGACTAGTAAGTGTATACCTCGGACATTACTAGGGCATTAGTGGGCATTAGATAAAAAAAATCGGCAGTAATGCCCAGAAATTGTGCATTAGTATTAGGCATTGGCATTGCAGCGGTTTGCCCCTCGGTGTATACATTTACTGATGTCACACTTTTACCGTGACATATACAAAATTCAGCTACAACATTCGTCACTACAAAAAGTCCAGGAAGCGCCTCTATCGAGGAGTTGTAATTGAATTTATGGCGATTAGCCACACACGCGGATTCGATTCCGCGTATACGATCGATCTGTCGATTCGTATAGCCGCGGCCGGTGGTAGCGGCGCGTTATCGAGGAGGAGATAATGTGTCCCGACTAATTTAGAGACGCGATGCTCCCTTCTCCGGTCCGGTGGATCCTGTATGCCTATGCAGATGGCATTCTAACTGCCATCTAAAAAAAAAAGTCGCGCTGGCTGTCCCGCTCCTTCCCGCTCTTTCGCGGAGCCTCACGCTAACGAGGTCCTGCCACGTCCTGCCCGAAGGACACGGGACTACGGCCTGTCAATTAAGGACACGACCATACCGGGCCACATTTCTACCTCCCGCATTTCCCCTTTCCGCGTATCCCGCTGCCTCCCCGCGAGGATCACCATCTCATCCTCCATCTCTTTTCTCCTCATCCTGTCTCTACCCCAATTTCTCGCTTTGTACTCGTCTTATTCGGAAGTAAGATGGCTCTTTCCTTCGATTTGCGTCGCGTCAACTATTAATTATTTTCGGACGATAAAGAAAATTGACGATCAGAAATTAACAAAATTCTTCTGCGAGAAGAATTCCCAAAAAAATATTAATTTCGCGATTAGAATTCTTATCTTCCGCTGCTACGAAATAAATTTGCTCATTAAAACAATTCCTTTAATAATAAAAAGTACTAAAGATTATTTTTTAATTTCAGATGAAGAAGTTCATGTGTCGAGAGCGTTGATGTCTATAGATTCTCGAATGCGCATGCCAGAGGAGACGGGACGAAAGGATCGATGAAGAAGATTGCTCGGGATCGGCGAGACCTCGATACGCATAATGGAACGTCCAGAGGTACGATGTATGCACATATACACACGAAAGACGATACCTCGACTCTTCTTCACCTTCCACGCCACGTTCTTCTCTCGCTCACGCACAATCGGGTTCCGTTAACGCACCGGGGGGTCCGGCAGCAACTCCGGTCGGTGAGAAGAAGCGTTAAAAAAAAGCGCGCCGAGCACAAAACTCACTCTCGATGCGTACGGTCGCATGCGTATACGAGACACGACGAGAAACGTATGTATATGCATAGGCTCTCTCTCCCGACTTGCGGTCGAGGTAAGAGACCTGGCGATTATCGCGCCAGGGCAATCTCTCATTATCATTCCCGACACTCTTCTTTCTGCTCCCTCTTACGGAATCGCCGCTTTTTGTGCTCGCCCACTGCTCAGCGGATGCTACTTTACGGACGTCGTTCTCTTCCTCTCCGCTTTCTGTCGCGCGCACGAAAACCTCTCCATGCCTGACCCGCGCAAGCTTTCGCGTGAGTCTCGAAACCATTTTTCTCGAGATAATTTTTTGTTTATAACTCTTTATATAAATTGCAGAGATGAATTCAACGACTATCAATTTATAGTCAATAACGAGAATGCATGGGTGTGAAATGGTATCTTTTCGAGGTAAGCATAGCATATTCATCAATGTCATCATTTCCTTATATATTCATTAAAATCCATGAATATAATTGAAAGAAATATCATATATATATGTGTGTGTGTGTGTGTGTGTGTGTGTGTGTGTGTGTGTAGTATATCTTTAATCAAGATCACTTTAATAAAAATCTAAATATAATAACTACACGCGCCACTAAAATATACCACTTTATACATTCTCTCAAACGGAAGTACTTTCCAACAATCTCAGATGGGGAACTCGTCCATCTCGAGCTGCTTGATCTGAATAATGATTCCCTGCATTGTCATTGCGCGATTAAGAAAAAAAACTCATTATTTCGCGAGACGGTATACGGGGGTCCTTGCGCGAGACGAAGGAGGATAATCCCCGAATGCCCTGTGGCGGAACAATACGATTTGTTTGCTATGCAAAATCCATTGAATTGCGTGTGGTCAATTATATTATGTTAAGTAGAGCATACGCGCGGCCTGTGACGTATCGTGCCGTGAGATCTCCGTCCGGGCCCGGTGGCCCATTCCTCGGGCTCCTCTAATAACGCATTGTGCCCCTCGCGTGGCATATTAGGTTTATGCTAATACGCCGCGCCGAAGATGCGTCGATCGAATCTCTTTTTCTTTCTCTCCCGCGCTCGGCGCGGTTTCTCGCAGCCGCAGCCGCAGCCGCGTGGGCCGTCTATAATGGATGAAAGCCGCCGCGGAAGTCGCCGCGACGCGCACCGACGACTCCCGATTCCAAGGTCGAGGGCCCTCTCTTTCTTTTCGCGACCGAACGCGAGTGCTCGCAGATGCGAGCGCGATTTAATTGCACCGTCGAGTCTGCAGTCTCGCAAGTTTTATGAAAATTACGTAAAATTATATAGCGCCGCGCGCTTAATTACAACGTGTGTCAATCATCATTCATGACCACAGCTACATCCCTCTTGCGCGAAAGGAGTGACACGTGTGCGAATATTTTAATATAAATATTAACGATCCCCGGCCGTCCAATCAGGCCGGCTACATAGTCGTATCGATCTCGATACAAAGAAACATTTTCGAACTGGAATGCCGCGTGAAATTTCGGCCGATATTTGCATTTCTCTCGTCATGCTGCTCATCACCGTGTAAATCCCTGGTCCGGGGGATCCAATACAATGGCCCGGGCGAAAGAGAAAGAGAACAGTGGGCGAGACCGGAGAATGAGAGAGGCGAAAGATAATTGTACGGACGGCTAATGGAGTTCGGGAAAAATGAAGCGGCGCTCACCAGGTGGGTCCGCTTTAAATGCATCAAATCGCTGCTAAGTGAGGTCCAATGTGGGACCAGGTGAGAGATGGCCTGCCTCCTTATCCTTCCTCCTCTTACTCCCGAGTAGGGCGTGGGTCAAACGGTTAATTATTATATTGCCTATTAAGCGAACAATTTTTCATTTTCGACGGTGCTGCACGCCGAAATGTCTTGTATCCGCTTTCAAAACTAAACTACGAAAATCATCGCCCGAGGTGAGCGAACTTTTGAAAACCCTGTCGACATCGATTAACGCTGCCCGAAGAAATATGACGGCTTGCGCGTGTAACATAAATACAAATTTTATGACCTAAGACTAGAAAGCGTCTAAACGTTAAATATAACTATATAATACGTTACTAAAAAATTTTTAATTCTAAGTATCGTACAATGATATAAATCAAACTAATGTAAATTAATATAATCTCATCTTGAATCTGAACTTGTGTCTCTGTTTAACGCTAAACTTGTGCTAATCTTTTATATTTAAAAATATTTACGGGAAAAGATTGTCTGGTAAAAAGATCACTTCTTTTGCAACACACAAGTGCATGATGTCATCGAGATACTCAATAGATTTAAGCGTTTGATTATCAATCGTTTAACTTTAAACAACATGAAATATTAAACTTTATATTTTTGTTACATACATACGTCTAGCTATGGATGTAAGAATTTCCGACGACAAGAGGACGAAGGAATTTTGCGGTGAAGAATTTTGAAAGATGGTGTAAGACGAGCCGCGAGGAGTATCATGTCTCATCCAGAGAATCTACACCGCGACAACGCCAATCTGGTCAGACGAATTATAATTTCCCGACCGGTTCGGGACGGACGGCGACGTTTAAAAAAGCGGAGGGGCTAGTTCACGAAAATTCCACGGGCGCTCACTTTTATTTCGACGTGAACAAGCGGCTTCTCGTGTGGACACACGAGCCGCGTTAAACTACACATGCCTGGACGTATTTCTCTTTCTCTCTCTCTCTCTCTCTCTCACTCTCTCTCTCTCTCTCTCCGCCGCTCTCGGGTATCTTCCTTTATTTCTCGGAAGATACCTCCTTAAAAAACGTGATCCACGCTGCATACTGAGTCCCGTTGACTTGTCCCTCCCTAATCTTAACGTCTCGTGTCGAGCTGATTAGCCCTTGTTTACAATCGGCCAGCTTTCCAAGGGCCGCGGCCACGAAATTTCGTGTCCCGGC
Source organism: Temnothorax longispinosus (assembly GCF_030848805.1). Lineage (NCBI taxonomy): Eukaryota > Metazoa > Arthropoda > Insecta > Hymenoptera > Formicidae > Temnothorax > Temnothorax longispinosus. The sequence continues at coordinate 3,718,320 of NC_092364.1, read as the reverse complement.
GAAAATAATGTCCTTCGGGCGGTATCGGCCCGAGACATTCGGAAGTGGTGTCGTTTGGGTCTAGGCCTTGATGTTGAGCGCGCAAAATTATGGTCGGCATCTCGTGAGTTATCGCGCGGCTATTTACGGGCGAAAAAAACTATACGAAAAGCGCCTCGTATCCGTCGCGCGCGGCATAGACGTCTCGTTTTTGTGGTTTTAGCTTGCAAGATTATAAATTTAATGTCAAGAATCAAGAATTAGTCAGGAGTTTGGTCAAGAATTAAATGAAAAAGTGAGAGAGAGAGAGCCTAGAGAGAGAGAGAGAGAGAGAGAGAGAGAGAAGGAAATAAACATATAGGTATGGAAACGAATACAAATAGCGAAATAATCGATTTTCATTCATCATAAACGCGGCGCGACGTAGCGAAGATAAGCGTATTTGTGCAAAGTTATAAAGAGCTCGAAAAGTTTTTGCGGTTACGGTATATAAACGTATAGCCTCGTTACATCTAGATTTTACGCGGCTCGCGTGTACCGTCCACTTAATATCGAAATAATCTGGTATATTTTACCATACGGATATACGCTTTGCACATTCTTGGCGGGATGCGTGAGTTGTCGCATCGCATTTGAGCAACGATGCGGGTAAGATATGAACCTAGGGGACGTATTCCCTCGATTCGCGGATCTATCGCCCATATCACCTTCATACATCAGTTTCATATAACCGAACGATAAGGATGATAAACTATGGTAAAGTTACCGCCTGAAAATCCTTGATAGAAAGAACGTATGTACAACGAAGAGGCAAAACTCGTAAAAAAAAAAGTATAACTATATTCTACCCACTTATTAAACCAAAATAAATATAATATAATTTTTTTGTAAAAAAAAACTCCCACGAATTTGTAAGATGATGCATCGTTAAATTCGATGTGATAATGATAATTGTGCAGATTATACCAAATTATTAAGTCCAAGACAAAAGAAGTAATGTGGACTCATTTTCACGTAAAAAATAAAGTTTGAGATCTAAATAGTTTGAATTTACGAGAAAGATTAAATATCTCCCTCTTGTGTAATGGAACGAATTTAAAGAGTCGCCTCTCGAAGGATTACGCAAATAGTTGTCATGTCGCCGGGGAAGGAATCTAATTTGTGCCTTGGCCGAGACGATACGATCTGAAATCTGATTAATGCGAAACTATGTAAATGCCGGCGGGCAGGAGGAGGAGGGCTCGTTCAATTATACAGTACGTTTTACTCCCGATGTGCATAGCGGACCGTGCTTCTTTTTTCAAACAACTTTCCATGCAACTTCGGACGCGCCGCCGAGAGAGCCTATTAAAGTGCAGGCACGCGATTTACTGAGTAGACAAGAACCAGTTCCGCGTATAAGTGGGTGTCGGGAAAACTCATTTGGAATCTTGCCCGAAAATAGCGCCCGAGCGCTCGTATGAGCGGCATTCTTACATGCGGACATCGTTTCCCCCCCCCCCCCAGTTGATCCTTCCCGAAATGAAATTCCCGTTAAATCAAAAGTTCGATTTCGTGTTGTAAAAGTTATTAAATCCTGCACGGGAAGACGCTCTATATTGAACCAATCCGACAGATCCACATATTCAGAATTTTTTTACAAAATTCATAAAGAAAAAAGAGAGTCATAAAGAAAAAAGAGAGGAATAAACTGTTTCTCTTCAATTCGTGCATTTTGAAACAGTGTCCATGACAAATATCTCACAATCTTTCTTTATCTCTCCTGCTCATTATACAATATTTCTGACACTGTTTATATTTTGGCTAAATAATTAATGTCACGTAAGTGTATCGCTGTATTAGTCCGCTTATCGTAAATATGCCCTACCACGTCCTCACTGACAATACTCTTTAAATTCGCGCAAATCTGGCACGAGGATAACTCAATGATGTATTTTATCATCAGTAGCTGGAGAGAGGAAAGGGGGAGAGAGAGAGAGAGAGAGAGAGAGAGAGAGAGAGAGAATAGCAAAAAAATAGCGCGAAAAAAGGACAGCACCGCGAGGCTAGGAGAAAAAGACGAAACGAGACGGACGGAAAGAGAGAGAAAGAGAAAGAAGCGGCGAGAAAGAGTGAGGGAAAAGAAGAGGATTAGAGAGAAATAAACATACCTGACGGTTCGCGCGAGCACGGCGGCGGTTTATTATTTCGTCTGTGGCGAAGCGGAGCCTTGTTAACCGTCCCGGGGACCAATCGGAGACTCTCTACCATGGACGCCCCGACCATCGGCCGACCAATGGGTGCACGTTGTGCCACGTACACGCTACATCGCGTGTCGGCCCAGCACCTCCTCTCGCATCGCCACCCGGAGTCGCGTGTGTGTTTCCCTCCGCGCGCGCGAGAACCCTTTTACGCAACCTTCTCCTTCGTTTCGCGGTGTCACGCCGGCGGTGTGTGGGTTACGGCGCGCGCGTACGTGTGCACGCGTACGTGTAGTACGCGCGCCTTCCTTCGTTCGCTCGCTCGCTCGTCCGTTCGTTCATCCGAGCGACGGCGATGTGCGCGCGAACCTCGACGTCGCTCGGCGCTTTTGTTTTATTCGCGAATCCTCTTCTTCGTTCGTGCGGACGCGCGCTTCGCCTCCGTCTCGCTCCTGCCGTCTATCCGTCGCGCGCGCTCTCTCTCTCTTTCGAAAAAACAGAGAAAGAAAGAAAGAAAGAAAGAAAGAAAGAGAGAGAAAGAAAGTAAGTGAGGGTGAGAGAGGACAACTCGAACGTGCCCTCCGCGCGGCAAGGCTCATCCCGCCCTGCCGTCTCAACCCCCTCGGCTCCTGCCCGTCCTCGTCCGGCGCGGGCACACACCCGACGCGCGGAACGCACCTCGGACGTTCGCACACCTCTTTGCGCTTATCGCGCCGGATTGCAAAGAAACGCGAAGGAGAGCCTAACGAGCACGCACCCGTGACAGTCCATTATCGATTCTGCACCCCGCGTCACCCCTTTTTTCCCCCCATCGTTCTTTTTCTGTCTAACGCGGGAATGTAGAATCGAAGAACCGCTATACCACACTCGGCGGAACTCATTTCGCGACTCCACACGTGTCTCCCCGAGTTCCTCGAATTCATAAATTCTCTTGGTCGTAATCGAGGTCCCCAGCAATTCTATTTCACATTTTACTCGCGGCTCGCAACGCGCTGTTACAACGATAAACAAGCATTGTGAATTATTTAATTTCATATTTCGTTGAACCAAAGCTGAATTTATGTACAGATATGTTAAAGTAAAACAGAGATGCATATATCTTCCAAAGAAGAGATATGTCAAGCGTATGTACAATAATTACATTAATAAAAAAATGAATTCTGAGAGGATAGATCAAGTTTATCACGTATCTATGCACCCGCGACGATATTATTAATATTCTCCAACGCGGGACTAATCTCCAACGCAAATCGATACGCACCGATTTTCTGCGGGCGAATAGGCCGAGACTGCTAGATAAGGTTCTTGTTCTCGGACACCTTTATCCCCGAGATTTACTCGCGGATACTAATTTACGTCGACAAATTCGCTTCTTTTTTTTATCATCGCATATACTTCAGTCAACTCCGCCGGCGGAGTTTGTTGTCGAGTTAATGACTCGTTAACGAGCTCGGGCCGCCTCGATTATCGCACCACGTTGTCCGATATGACGGGTCGTATACGCTCGCAAAACACAACTTGCTATCCGCCAACGACTTGCGCAACGCGACCGGTTCGCGTGGTGCATGTGACCACGGGCGTTTTCGTCGAATCGGATAAATACCGACACCTATCGCGGAGATCTTAATTATTTTACTTTATACTTACCACCGCGTGGCGACCGATCGCCACCTTGTTCGCAAATCGACGCGGCCGGCGCTCTGAATTTTTCACGGTTCGCGCTTGCGAGCTTTGGTATCCGCGACAATCACGCGTACGCCACGCTCTTGTCACGCGTTAATAGCGCCCGGATAATTTTTATACGTGTAAAACGCCGAGAGAGACCGCTAATGACACTCCAAATTGAGGCAGCTGAATCGCTGCGTAACCGGAGGTTTATGATAGTCGCTTGAGTGTCAACCCGCCAGCAGTTAAATTCGCAAATCTGTAAAAAATTGATAACCCATATCGCAACGGTAAACGGCGGTGCAAATATTGTACTCAGCTTATACGTCAAGAAAACGATGTAAGATTTACTAGAAATTTATGGATTTTATGCGTACGTTCAACTACATATTTATTATATCCTTAATTAATAAAACAGTAGTAAAAATAAATTAAAATAAGTACCCAACAAAAAATTTTTAAACTTGGTTTAAAGAAACCAAAAATTCTTGATTTGAAGAAATCTAAAAATCTCTAAACTTATCTGTTAAAAAATATATATATAGATATATAATAATTTAATAATTCTATCTTATATAAATATATAGCTATATGTATATATAGTATATCTTTTTTACACGCTTTCAATAAAAAGAAATCAAAATTTAACACTGGTGTGTAATAAGTAGACATTGTATCTTAAATGTTCGTATGTTCACTGTGTTCGCAATTATGAGAAATATCTTGTCGCTTCCAGAGTTAATAAGCATAACGACGAAGCCTGCGATCGTTTCGTTTGTGCTAATGTGCGGGAATGTTTTCGGCGGGTAACCGAACACTTTCGTTGCATATTTAAAATGTTAATCGCGGCCGGGCGACGACATGCCTCCCCGAATATACGGTCGCTTCGTGAATAGCTTCCGAGATCGGGGGAAACGATTCTTTGAAACGATGTGACACCTCGCGTGATGTACGAGCGCACATTGGAGTACTTGTTAATTCAGAGACGGCAGTTTCCGTAGGATGCCAACGGTTAATGGCTGTACATTTTGAGTAACGTCTTCGCGCCTCGCCGGGATGGACGCGCGCATGAAAATGTCACCGCCCGCTGCGTTTTATTCCGTATTATCATGCTACTTTGTACTCGATGGACAACGAAGAACCGTGTCACGTATAGTTGTTAAGCTGATGAACTCGTAAGCTGCACGAAAATATCATCGATCGAAATGTAATTTCGATCGATTGAAGCGTGTCTCTCGCATCAACGCATAAAAAAACAATGCCGTTGTGATATTTTATGTAACATTTATAAGTCTTTGTTAAGAAAAAAACTTAAATTTTGTCATAAACTTTATACTTAACTATATATACAGGTGTAACAGGAAATTGTTTGAGAATTTTTAAATAAACCAGTTTCGAGATCTCTAGATCACTCTAATATCTTACGTATTATTTCAGCAGTACAAAATTACCTTTTTCACAAAAGGTAAAAAAAGGCGTATCGGCGTATCACTCTAATATCTTACGTATTATTTCAATATCTTTTAAGAATATTTAGTGCGTATCAAGAGTGTGTCAAACGAGTTAGATCATATCTTAATACACATTTATGAACTGAGACAGCTGAGTAACGCTGGAACTGTACGTTTGCATACAGGAAAACATATGTCTACTGCAACGGGCGCGACATAATTTGTCGAATATATAGAGGCGGATATTATCGCGAATCCACGTAAGCGGATAAGCCGCAATCAATAATCAAAATCAAAATTAATCGAGAATGCAAGGCATGATCCTGATTTTCCAGGCACGATTCTAAACTGAACTATCTTGTTCCGCTAATCGACTTCCGATATGACTCTATCGGTCGATCGATTCTTTTTGCGGAATCGCGCGCGCGTAAACGCGCGATAACATCGGCGACGAAAATTCTGCATGCTCAGGTGTCGCATCGACACGGGGCGTGCCGTGCGAGCCCGGTCGCGAAGCACGTGTTTCGGGGGAGGACGCAATTAGCATAATTCCAAGGAAATCATCTCCCACGCGGCGCGTCTCGCGTCTCGCGTCGCGTCGCATCCGTATACGCGCGGCCGGCGGCGCTCGACGAAATTCGACGATTTGTGTGAAAACTTACGAGACGGCCGCCATACCCGGGAGATCAAACAGCCGCACGGCGCGATCTATAGCCGAGGCAAGTCACGTAGACATTGTCATATGAGATGACGGAGGTAGGTGGACGAAGGAATACGGTTACAAGGACTCGCATTTTTCGGAAACGCGCCGCGATGCATCGAGTGCGTGCCATCAGTATGCACCGCGCTGCATATGCATTATGTCAGCGGCCGCCGACGATTCCTCACAGCATCGCCTGATAATCCCTCGAATCTACGATAGAATCGGCTGTCGGCCCCCCGACTAAATCGTGGGTGGTATCTCTTACTTTGTCTCCCTTCTTCGATGAAACAATTACGATAGGTATTCTTACCTTTGATAAAACGCAAGAGACCACTTTTCTGCACGGCTAAGATATTTATTCTTTACACTCATCGAGATGAAAAATAAATTATCATGCAGAAATTCTACTTCTTTAAAGAATTCTTATATTTTCGAATAAAATGTAATTTTAGATTGTACAATAATTAACGCTTAAATCAAAGTTGACAAACAAATCTTTTTAAATAAAAAGTTATTGAAGATTTGGATGTAAGAATGTACTTGTTAAATTTAGAAAGAAAAAAGAAATCCATATAAAAATAATTAACAAAGCTTACAACAAACAGTTCGAGATATAAAAAAGCTAAGTGTTTATAACGTCTTTGGACATAATAAAGTAAATACAACGCGTTGCGAAATGAGCAGCGGAGCATTTGATAAAATGCATTTTCTTGCACTTGTTTTGAATTGTTTTAGCAAGTTTTTTTTAACCATATCACAAAGGCTCAACTTTCGAGCAAACTCGCTGTAAATATTCCTAAAGGCTTATCGAACGCGACCACCTTCCGTGAATGCTCGTTCGATCGCGACGTCGTCGTCCACGTAGCATGATTCTCGAATTTTTGTCAGGAACGTAGAAGGAGTGACACGTACGCGAAGGTGACACGCGTCGCGTGACGCTCTCGCTGTGAGAACGTGTGACTGCGAGACATAAGCCGACGAATTAATGGGGTTATTTTTTTATTCAACGGCACGGTACTGACCACCACTACTCCCTCGTCCACCGCCTGTCCGTCGCCTCTCTCCTATATACCCTTATATACTTTATTTTACTTTATAGGATCCACGTCATAGAGTCGCGTTAGCCACGCAGCGCGTGAAACTCACCCGCTATCTTGCTATATAAAACGATCTGACGCCTCGATACGAACGAGTTCGTCAACGCCGATCGATCTCGCAGTGTTTCCGAGGACGTATACGCGTAGTTCGCATTTCGTACATTAAGAATTTATTATCGTCTCTATCGAATGTATTATTAAGCCCTCACATATATTTGTCACATATGCCCTTTTCGCTTCGCTCTCTCGACGAAACCCATTTGGAATAAGATTGAACGCCGCTCATTCGCGAAGAGATACGATTTCTCTTCGGATTTTCGGTGGCTAGAGCTTTTCAGTCGCGTTGTCATTTTCCATCGTGCGTGCGTGCGCCCGACTCTATTATTATATACGGACAGTCGCATTATCATGGATGCGGGACAAGTCACTGATTTCGATCCGACGAGTTGGAACAAATGGCCGCCACGAAGGCGCGCCGTTTTTTCTCTCTAATAAAAATAAAGAAAAAGCTCGCGTTGTAGCTAGACAGAGGCTTCGTGCGCCATCGGCATCGATCGCGATCTATCACGAATTGAAATTCATACGCGCGCGACTTTTTTTTATCGTCTCTATCCGAACGCGGAAGCATCACGCTAACTGTCTAGTAATTAGGGCTTTGCGAAGCCCATATGCAATGCGCGCGTTCGTATGTACCCTCGATTATTAACTACGATCTGTACAGGTCGCGATAACGGTCGACAAGCTCGTTTATTTAAAGATATAAACGTCGAAATTAAATGTATCATTTATCTTTGTTAGAGGAGTACATAACGAGGAAATTCGTGAAATTTTAATCAATCTTCCGACAGGGCCGCGGAATTTTGACGAAAAGTAATTGCTAATAACATAAATAACTGCGCTAATTGTAAATTTATGACAAACATTAATTGAGTATGGAGAAAAGTATTTGTACCTATATCTAAAAAGTACCTGTTCGATTAATTATTATTTGATAGAAGAGACTGTCAATTTTAATACAGGTGACTCTCGAATAACACGGTACTTGAATAGCACGGTAAAAATTGTGACAATCATACTTTTTAAAAAAGTTTTTTTAAATAATCTCTTGAAACCAAAAATGATCAATTTTATATGAATCTGGGGTCTTCAATTGTAATTTTCAATAGCACGAAACCAATTAATTGGGTTATTAGAGGATTATTATCTGTATATTATTTTATCAAGAATAATAGGAGAATTTTAATACACCAAAAGTTTGCGCGATAAACGCATAGCTCGACGTTCACACGAAAGAGAATGTATAATAACTCGAGTTATTATTTCGACGTCGAAATATAAGTCCATTCTTCGTCGTCCGATCGTTTTATGACGTGCGAAACAATCGTCAGTCTCAATGTCCCCAAGGACAGTCATCGTCGGTCACCGGGCCGAGTCCTCGTTACGAAAATCCGCGCTCGTAATTGCCCAAGTCTTATTGGAATGTATAGCCGACCGTAGGTGACAATATCCCAGGACCTCACCTCGCGCGCATTATTTCACAGCAAAAATAATGTAATTCTGGTCACACTGCGAGAACGAGAGATTCTTATCGCGACGTGGCTCCTCTTCGTGGTGCCTATGACGCCTCAGCGCTTCCACTCGTCACGCATATCTCTCGTTCCGAAGCGTGTCCGCGATTGCAGCAGCCTCATCCGTGGAACGGGACCGGAGAAAAATAATGGGGGAAGAAGAAAAAGATACAGCTCTCGAGGTAGTCGTAAAATCTTAACGAAGTGCGCACGGCACTTCCAAACTCTTGTAAATTTGCGAGGTACGTATTTACCTCGTAAATTTATCTCTCGTAAAATTAGAAAAGATTATCAATTATATTTCTCATAAATATTTCTTTGTCGCAAACAAAAAGCAGAAGTTGAAAAACTCGTGTTCGGAAATGTATTTCGAAACTTTGTCTTGCGCATTTTATCGGCCTGATTTACCCGTTTTGCCTAAAAACCAGCCAACAATTTCCAAAAAGTTAGTGTTTCACGACAGATAGTGTCGGATAACGATAATCACTATGACTACACCTGGACGAACGTAAATTAGTCGAAATCTCCCAGCATCTCGCGTGTAACAGGATACAACTCCATAACGTTTCGTCCGAATCCTGCCCCATTCGGATCTCCCCTTTGAAATATAAAACGTTAGAAATGCAGGTTGAAAAAATGTAATGGAGGCCTTCGGATGCATTTTCTAGTTGACGATGAGTCTCTCGTCCCGAATGACGTCAAAGTTATTCTCAAATACGAAATATTTGGAACTCGAAGAAATACTTTTAATTCTATCAAACCAATATTTTCTATTAATCACTGATGAAAAAATTAATATATATTCCGTGACGTACATTTCTTCGCTACATTGATTTATCTATGTTGGGTAGAATAAAAGAATCGTAGATTAGCGATCACCTCGGGGCGAGTTTCTCATTGGTAAAATTACAGGCAAACCAATGGCGAAGGTATATAACTATCGAGGACACCGGCGAGACGTTGTCAACCCCGATCGGCGCTTCTTCCTCGTGAGTGCATCTCATCGAGACAAATGGGTCAACGTACGACAGCTGACTCAAAGCGGATGAATCATCGTGCGCATCGGTTGTAACCATCCGTCCTGGCGTACCGGACTCTCGCTTCGTACTTCGACCCGAGAAGAGAAATTGAAAAAAGCAAAGAGGTAGAAGCACGCCGACGAAATTTACGAAGCACGGGACTGTCACGGTCTAAAGTGACCAAGAATAATCACGTAATCATCCCAAGTATATTTACAACGTTATTCGACAGCCGCCTCATCGACGCCCACAGCCTTCTTATTCTAATGTATATGTTACAGTAAAAGCGTGTGAAATTCTGTAAATGTATTTACACTTACAAGAACTCTAATTTATAAGTATGAGTGTAGTGAGATAAAGGGATAAGGAGCTGCGCCCCTAATACCCTCAAAAAAAAATTAATCTAACCCAACCTAATCTGTATCAGTGTAATAATGATATTGCTTATTAAAAGATATAAATTTGAAACATAAAGTGTATACATTTATTGATTTCACGCTTTTACCGTGACATATACATTACCTACATTTTCAAATTGCACTACACTGATTACATAATATTCCCGAATAAAAATAATCTAATAATAACAATCTTAATATGTAAAACTACTCTATATTTTTATATTTTTGTTAATCTTCCTCTTCTCGAAACTTCAGGCAAAGCAAGCTGGTTTCTCTTATTTTTGAGGAATCATCTCGCATTGCGCTCGCGATGTTGTGTCTCTGGAAACCATGCTTGCCCTCGCGAGGTGAGGTCGGAGCATAAAACATCCTTCGCCGTGGTTAACGGTTTATCTGGTGCTTCTCTTCGCGTTTTATACGACAAATCGCATGAATTACGTCATCGGAATTTTGTCGTGCACGTAATGTCTAGGTACAAGTACGACTCGTCACACTTTAATGAAATGCGGAGTAGAGATGTAAGGTGCATAAAGTGATTTATTTTGAAAAAGAATCAACACCAGCAGGAATAAAATTAGCATGCTCGTAAATCTTCATGCTGCATGCTTCGAAATGTCGTTAGTGTCGTCGCCGATATTTCCACGTATCACAGTGGGAATTTTAATCCAGAAATTATTGTGACAAAAAAAATACATCTTTATTTTGCATTCAGCGAATTAGAATTAACGGATAAATTAGTAAATAGATATTATTTTTTTAATCTATAGCGATTAAAAAACGTAGAAATATTCTACTTTATTTATGCTCGACTAAAGCAATTTTTTTTATCACTCGTAAAAATATTTATTCGAAAGTTACGTCGGATGATTTATTCGAGCGCAGAAACTTAATCTCGGTTCAAGATAGGACTATGTGAGGAATGCTGAGCGGTCTAAATATCACCGTCGAATTTAGACGAGCGTTCTCAACGACTAATTAAATAACGGTAGTTCGCGACTTGGGCGAAACAGAGTATCTGATTGACGATGACTTCAGTATCACAACCGCCTCGATATTAAATCACATCAGTTTCTACCTACAAAGGCGGAATTTAAAGAGTAATTTCGAGTTCTGAATTCGGATCGGATTGTAGCTAAGATACGGCACGGCCTACGTCATAACAGGTTCAGAATATTATTCCTTCGGGATTACGTTTCCAAATATGACGGCGATCCGCGAGATAAGAGCGAGGAGAAACCGACCGTGCCGACTACGACCATGACAAGCACCGCTGGATCTCGCGACGAATTCCCGACCGCGGAACAATGTAATATACGTCGTGTGTGAGTACGCAGGAGATCGCGCGGAACAATGTGCGGTCCCGCGGGTCGAGGGTACGTACGTAGCGGAGAAGGAAGACGAGGCAGAGAGCGAGGACGAAGGGGGGAGGGGGGAGGGGGAGGGGGGCGACGGGGTACGAGAGAGTCACGCACGTACGCTGGGCCTTATCGTCGCGTTCACATCCGCCGACTCGAGGCGAATAAAGAGAAAGCGGAGAGGGCGGACGGAAAAGGAAAAAAAAATGCCGGATTCCCAGGATCCGCGCGGGCTCCCTCCCGGGGGCGGCGAACGCGCGTACGCCAGTAATGCGGAAGAGATTTCGTGCGGGTTAACTTCGCGAAGTGTAGACTCTCGAGACTCTCGAGAGACCGGCCTCTACCCACACGGCCAATTTGTGCACCGCCGCGGCGCTGCTTGATTAATGCGCGACGCAACGTATCGCGGTAAGTTACGAGAGAGAGAGCTCGAGGAGAAGACGTCAGGAGCATCCGCGACGATCTCTCGCGACAGCCGAGAGTTTCGCCAGAGGGGAAACGCCTAATTCCCGGAAGCATATTGTAATCTTTGTTTTTTCAAATTGCCGGTAATTGCAATCAAATACCGATTGCTATGTAGTTTCTAGAGCACCTTTAGATTTGCCGAATAGAAGCGAGAATTCCTATTCTTAATAAAGTACCGAAATTGCAGTGTATTAAATTACGACAAAGATATGACAAGATACAAATATAATCAGGAAAATGAAAGATGGTCCAAGACTTCCTTTCGATCTATTTTATCAAAATATTTTTTTTAGATGTGTGCTACACTGAAAAAAGAATTATTAACTTGACTAAATATTTTCAACTGATTATTATTTTTTAATTGAAATATTTATTTAAATTAAATACGACATATTAAATCTAACATGACGTAATTTGACTCAAATACCTACTTAAATATTTCAATTAAAAAAATTATAATTAGTTAAAAATATTTAGTCAAGTTAACAATTTTTTTCTCAGTGTATTATAATTAAAATATTGATGGGATATTGCTTAACTACTTCTTAAATAAAACACAGCTCAAATAACTCTTAAAATTCATTGTCCAATAGACTCGCCCATACGATACTAAAGACAATAACAAATAACAATTCGATGCATTATTTAAATTGTGGCATACGGACATGAAAGATTCGCGTTGCGCGATACCAGGCGAGCAAACCAGGAAATATCGTGGGTAGCCTGCTCTTGCCGCGAACTTGTACGTTTTCAGGGTATCCAATAAAGCTGACACTAGGAAACGTTATGCAACTATGTGCAATGTGACTCTTTCTCCCTATCTATGACCAGACCCAGCGCAGATCCTATCGGTTTCCGAAGGTTGACGATATCGCGCCGCAAAAAGTAATATACCACGGCAACTAAGTCGGGTTTACGGACTTGGCGCGTTGTACGTCGCATTAATGTCAACAGCATGCAATATGATCATTCGTAACCGCAAATTGCGTTGCGTTCTCACGATCGTTTTTCTAGCGAAATTGATGACTGTTGCGATCACGCAACATGCACTTGACACTGGAAAATCTGTTAAAAATTTTCAGAAGCTTATGCGAAAGGCGTTAAGTTTTCTTGCAGATCTACTATATGTCTGTATTCGTAATAAGCGGCTTGCAAACGTATTGTTATTAATTTAAATCATGTCTTTAAGTCATCCGTGAAATTATCAAAGTATTATGGGAGAGAAATGCCAGTGAATTTTTTTTTATTTATCGTCAGAGGCAACGCGAATATCATCAACGCGGCTTCTCCGTCGCTGAAACCTCGAAGTGGCTTCAATCTATCGACTAGCTAATTAAATAATCCTCCTGGACGTGGTCGCGGCTCGTAGACGGTAGGAACAGGTCGATACATCTCATTGTAACAGGATAAACAGGAGTTGGGACACGGCGCGGTGGCTCGAGGAGCGACGACGAGGCTGGGAGGGCGAAGTTGGAGGACGAAGCTGGAGGGAAGAGAAGAAACCAAACGGTGGGTGGAGGGCGAGATCTCAGGAAGGAGGACGAGGAGGACGAGAAGGAGGAGAGAAGATCGGGGGACTTAGCTTCGGTTCGTGGGCCCACCGGCCGTTGGAATCCGAGATCGCGTCTGATCGCAATTAAGGCCCCGCTCCGGCTGCGGCTGTGAATATTTTATTCCAGTCGTTGTCTCCCTCTCTTCGTCTCTTTCCCTCTTTCTCGTCCCTTCCTGCTCTTTTTCCCTTAGTTTCTCTCCTCGCCTCCGAGTCCTCTGTACGCCGGCAGTATTACACCGTGCACACACACACCGCCGCTTCTTCGTCTCCACCTCGAGACAACACGCTCGGATCCCTTCCTCATAATGCGGAGAACTCGCTCCGTGTCCCTCCCGCCCGTACCCGCCTATGTACCCCCGGGTTGGGGGAGGCACCCAATTCGAAACGAGCGAATTTGAATACGGCCGGTCCAGGTCCAGAAACAATGGGGACATCGACGGACCACACGGGATGCGAGCAAATGGTCGAACAACCGCGGGACATGCGTTCCGGCAAGGGTTGCTCCTTTTTTTCGAGGCCGCGAACTACCCATGAAACTGCTGCTGGTGCCAACTATCATCAGGTTTGGCTCTTATTGTTACAGCCTATAACGCGTTGCCTTCGATATTAGCAGCGTTTGTAAATTTATTTAAGCACTGTTTAGATATTTAAATAAATCTTCGAAATATCTTTTCGGAACAGAATTTAATAGACTTAATTATTTATAACCATAAATGTCATACTGATCGAAATAAAATTTTCTAATAAATATTCGAAAGATTTTTCATCATAATTTTCACGATTTTCACCAACACTTTGGCTATCAAGCATTTTCAAAATTTCCGATTAAATTTTATAATATCTTTTATCATACAATGTCAATACGACGAATGTAAGACGAATAGCTGCATTTGAATTTCATGCAGTCGCGTTTGTGACAAATAAAGTATCCTGCAATCTCCTACTGCATTTCGATATTCAGCGAGGGCCACAAATTCGTTATCGAGGGAGAGGTCGGTAATTCGGTGGTTCCTCGACAGGAAGGAAAGGACGAGGATCCTCCGGGGGTACGAGAGAGCGAGGAAAGGAAGGACCTTTTGTGAAATCGATACCGGGCGAAGATGGTATCGGGCGGATCCAACACGTGTAACGTACTACCGCGCCGCCGGGACGAAATCAAATTTATTTTGCTGTTATTTCCAGCGAGGTACGGAGCCGCTGGTCCGCGAGGAAATATGGGAAATCGAACTTTCTGGGAGCATCGTCGAGAGGGAGGTCTTCAGGTATATTACCGCGGATGTAAGCGGTTACATCGCGATAACCGATGACAGCTGACTGGTCGCTTACGAATCGTACGAGAGAACCGGGAGTCTACTATCCGCATTGCGGTCTGAGATTAAAGAGGGTAATAGTAATTTAAATTTAAATAGTAATTTGAAATTCTGGAAAATGTTAAACGCAAGAAAATCTGTGCTAAAAAAGTATCGTCAACTTTATGTGTCAAATCAAGTTTGCTATAAAACTCCTTATAAAACTATTTCCTTTTAACTATATATATGACCTGCAAAATCTGACACCTATTGCGACATTCAACTTTAACATAGCTTCGAGTAACATTAATTTCTCAAAACTAGACATTTCTATCATGACAAAGTAAGTGCCTACCGGTTAACCTTGTATCATGATAATTTATAGACGTGCTGAAAACCTCATAATCCAGTAATTTTTATTTACTTCATTTCCTATGTGAGAGAGAAAGAGAGGAGAGGGCGAATAGACGTATATAACAAACACATCGCCGAATTCCCGGTACGTTGCTGATTTACGACGGGCTATGTCGCGTCGAGTATCTTTTCCCACATTCGAACGAAAAATTATGTGCGGTTAGCGCCTGCAGGAGGATGCGGCTATAACCCACGGGAAACGTCTTACGGTACGGGAACGTGATGGGTCATGTGAAAGACGGGGGATACCTGTCGGGGTTCATGGGGTGGTCCCGTGTCACGAGTGATCGTCCGAGTCGAGCGAGTCCACGGAGAGGGCCAGCCCAGGCTCACTGTCCAGAGGACCACTGCCACTAAAAAAGACAAGAGATCGGCCAACGGGGACAACTCATGCGGAATCGCTAACGAGCCGAGCGGACACCCGAACGATGGATGGCTCGAAGGACCAGAACCCGAACTCTTCGGGGCTTCGATACGTCTCGAGAAAATTCCACTTTTTGGCGCGCCCCTTCCCCCCTCCTCCCCTCGGCGAAGGGACGCCTGAAATATCCCGAGGCTTTCCGCTTCCGACGCTTTGGAGAAATAAGAAAAAATGTTTCTAAAAAAAATTGTTGTTTAATACGCTATCCGAGTTATTCGCAGATATTTAACGATAAGGGAAAATTAGCAGTGAAGTAAAGCATGCGAGCATTTATTAAAACATAGCGCAAAAGCGAAACGATAATTAAGAAAATAAAATGTCTAGTCTTCTTCGAATATTTGAATATAGTTTATTCGAATTGAACAGCTTCTTGTAAATTCAATCTTTCATTTACTTTTTCATCAAGTTTTTTTAAACTTTGCAAGTGACGCGTTACAGAAAAAATAATGTAATTTAGAGATACGATCGCTTTGAAAGTTCGGTCGAAGACTTCGAGCACGCTCGTTCGTTCCTGCCGCGACGTATGACGATTTCCGAATCGGTTTCGATGTCTTGAAGATTATCGCGCGACTCTGACTGGAGTTTGACCCCGGAATAACTCGGACGGAACGTACGGATGGGCCGTGGTGGGACAAGAGAAATGGACAGAGGGCATGAGAGCGGGGAGAGACGGAGCGAGAGAAAGAGAGTGATACAGAGTCGATGGAGGCGGTTCGAGATATCAGATCGAGTCCGGGTTTCAACGAGAGAGAAAGAGAGAGAGACTCCCCGAAGAAAAGATGGCGTGTTGGCCGTAGGAAGGAGCCGGTAGCCGGTAGGGATGTTCTGGTGGGTGAGCACAGCGTCCACCATCGCTACCACACCGATTGATTGCTCCGATTGCTTACATTCTATCGATAAAGCACCAGCAACGAGTCAAACCAAAGAGAGGCGCACGTTCCTCGAATACCTGCCGCGGGTTGTTTCCTAAGTCGTTTGCCTTTTCAGCGTGCCTTTGGTACCAGTAATCGCTGACAAGAGAACGTGCCGAAAGATGAATATCATTCATCTCTCAGCGTAAACCGCGAACGAGATGATCATTATTCATATTTTTGAATTCGCTCACACCCAATTAATATCGAAATATTTGATTAATTTGTTAAAATCATAATTAATGACTTCGATTGTTTTCTTCATTTTTTTTAACCTGTCACTAACAAACTAGCATACGCAGCTATTAGTATCATAATAGCGTGTAAAACCGAGTATAAATTCATCTCCGTACACATGTAAAGAATTTTAAGTTCACTAAGATTAACATCTCCCGATAACGCATTCGCGCGAAATTTATTGCATTCCGCGTCGTAATAATACGTATAATTATCCACCGGCCGCATAATTAATCAGTTGTACATTATAAATCACGACTTCTCGTCTTGTCCGCGTTCCGCTGACAATTTTTCTTAGCGCGGTTTCAACTCAGGGTGTCCCGGTGAATTCGACGCTGCATGTATAATGATGGCACCGGTAGCCGAAATGACATATTTCGATTCCGGCACGATCGAGCACCTTACCTACCGTGTTGTCGCTGCCAAGGAGTACAGTGATGGATCGGTCGGTGGAGGAAGGTCTTCAGTGTTATACGCGCATGCAGGAATACTCTCGTGAAAGAAAGAGAGGTAGTTCGATATTAAGCCACTGTCACGGCCTCGTTGCAGCCTCGTAGCAATTTCGAGCGCGAGCATTCTCGAGCTGGTGCCCGTAGCAGCAAACCGCGCGTACCTAATCGCCCTCCCTTTTGTACATATTCCTTCTCGAAAACTTCCAAATGTCTCGAGACGCGCCGAAGTCCGAAGAAAAGAAATGTTGGGAGAGAATCAGAATCCGGGTGATCGATCACTCGGACAAACTTGCGCGCGCCGAAACGAAGGATGGAAGTTTCAGCCGATCGTGAGATGGCTCGAAACGAGAAATCACAAAACGATAGGAATTATTGTTATTTTTTTAACGTGGGCGTTTAGAAAGAAATTTCATTACCTACACTTTCAAGATCATGAAAGGATCACGTAAACATCAAATCGACATTAACATTCGAGCATAACGATATTACGCATATGTTAGATGGAATAACTTGCAAGTTGGCTGCTAACCTTTAGCTAGACACAATGTAGCTATGCGCGTGATGTGTGAGGGAAGGAATAAAAAAAGATTCGTTCGTCCTTTGCGACGCGTCCTTCCAACTCCCGACGCGCAGCGATCGGTTAGACGAGAGCGCGAGATCTCGCGGAACAATGCATAAACACCGGCACGCGATGCATTATGCATGCGTGCGCCCTGGCTTTTCTCGAGCACGGCACGATGGGAGTGTCGTCAAATCAACGCCCCATCCATGTCGTTCACGCCTCGCACGGCCTTCCAAATGCGGTTTTCAATCGTAATTACGACACGTTGTACACGTATGTACGCGCGCGCGCGCGCGCGCATCTTCCTGTCCTCTCACCGAGGCGAAAAGAATGTCGGAGGAATTATAGTTACCCGATTGCCCTGTCCGATCCTTGATCCCGACACAGCGCTTCCTACCCTGCGCTAAACAAACGTGATTCAACAGCCGAGCCAAGGCCGAGAAGTTAACGTAAAATGTGACGCTCCGCCGTGGCGAGAGAATAAATTATTCACGAGACGTAATACAAAAATGATGTATGCGCGTTGGGAACGGCGGTTTTTTCGTGTAAAATTAAACGAAGAGCGGGCTCATTACCTATGCACCACATTAAAGACAGCGTGATGCTTCACGCGCGAGAGCGTGTCGTCTCTCTTTTCGCGTAGGTAGTATTAAATCGCCGTGCGCCTTTTGGCTTCGGGGTCTATCCGAGTCACGAAATTACCTGCACGAAAAACCTCTCGCGAGTAGCGAGACGGTGATCATCCCAAGGCAGCTCCACGTCGGTGTCCCGAGTTACATAACAGTGACGTTTGACTCGTTTATACGGGCATTCTTACAAGAATGACTTTGGAGTATGTCGAATCTCTCGTCTTACCCCGCGGGAGACGGCGCCTAAACGCTCAAATTACAACTCTCGGACAAGAGGCAACGGTTAGACCGCGCGAGATCCCTCGAAATCGAAGTCTAGGTCCACGCGGGTCAGAAACACTCTTTCGGGTTTAGATACAAACTTTCTCCCGGCGAGAGCATTTTATTGTTGGCGTTGGACATTTATATTTTTTCCGGCACTCTTCCCGGTGGCCTCAGTAAAACACACACCTTGAGAAGACAATTGCGCAACGAGACTTAAATATTATGTTGAAATTAAAACAAAGTCTTGCATTACGTTTCTGGTTCGATATAATCATAATATTAATAATTTATATTACAATAATGATGTCATTACCATCATCGAATTGTATTCATAACTTTTTGCTTTTTATTTTCTGAATGCGACTAGCTATTTCTGAAATTTATTTGTTTAAATGATCGTGTTTACTTCAACGAAAAAAATAGCCACATTAAATATGTGGCGTGAATACGAATCTGAACCTCTACTAAATAGTATTTTTCGCACGCATCACGAGAAGATCCGTCCACATTCTCGCGTGGCCGTCAAAGGATTTATTGGCGTATAATTCAAGGAGTTGATATATGTTCAGAAACTTCTCTCTCTCGGATAGAATTTTCTAAGATAAATTTAGACGATGCAAAGTCCTGCGTGTAGATACCGTTCTCACAGAGTACAGCATCTTCCCGATGTGTCTCCCACGAAATAAAAACGTCACCGTCGTCCAAACTGCTACCCAGGAGATCGTACCTCCTCAATCGTGAGAAGCAAAACGAAACGGTGCATAACTTGACTTCGTAAAAAAAACTGCAGAGTCGCGTGTCTCTCTCTTCACATAAGCAGTCTCGCGATTTTTCATTATCGACACAACATGACAAAGCGTCGGAAAAGAGCGACAATTAATTTAAGTTAGAGTTATAAAGATTCTTACAAATTCAAATAATTTTACAATAAAGTATTTCGGACTTTTAAGGAAAATTATCTATAAAGGTTATAATATTCCATTAAAAACAAAGTTTATATATGTTGGTACATTCTTGAAATGATATATGATCGAACCAAACGATATTAAGAATTAAACAATCTAATTGGCAATGTAATAAAATAAAGTACAGCGGAATATCAAGAAGAGCCAACAAAGTGGTAGATTGTCCCGACACGTGTAAGATGACTGTCTTAGCGTATTCGAATATCAAAAAGTATTCATGATCATCGATCCGACGTTCGGACGGGGCCACATATGAGTTTCTCACGTGTCGCACGTATCGAGATTCCTCTCCCGTAGTTGCGCGCAGAGAGGGGAAGGAGATGGTGGAGAAGAAGGAGGGGGAGGGCGCCTCCTTCGTAACAAGGAACCCCCCGTGGACGAACTAATTCTCCCGGATGACTCGCGAGGCTACGGCCCTGCGGGGGTCTGAAACAATGCGCGAGAAACGGCCCTTAAGGCCCCGTAAGACTTACAAGCCGCCGACTACGGCGTGCTCCTCTCTCCGAAACTCGTCGGCTATTCGCTGAATCACCTTCTGGATACTGTGCGCGAGATGCGTCTCGCGGATGTGTAGCAATGTGTAGAAGCGACCGCGGAGAGAGAGATCTATCGGTGGATCCGAGGGAGATCATAAAGCTCTAGCTCGAGGAATGAGTCCTGATAGCGATGCGCGCAAATAATCATCGATAGATGGGAATCTAATGAACGAGCGCATTCATCTTTGCATCGATCCTATTAACTGCAGTGAGCTGTTTGTGCTACTCGAAAGATGCATATGCAGGAAGAGTAGAAGACTGTATCATTTAAAAATACCCAATCGTATCTAGAGTGAGTCTTATAAATTACAAATTTAGTGTTTGTTCTGAATCTTGCCCCCCTTTCTTTCAAAAAGTAATAGCAATAACTGAAAGTTATTGTTACGTAAATCGATTAAATATCATATAAAAATTTTTCGACTCGATGGAACGCGACGTTTGTCCAAATTAACCGCAGTTTGAACGTTCTTGATCGTCATTCGTAGCCATCGCTAATTCCGCGTGTGGGAGATTGGACTAAAGACACCTGCCCCATGCAGAGAAGTGCATTGCCCTAATGGCCCACCTTGTAATTACCATTGTTCCTACGTGACCACCTCTTATTGACGATATCGAAAAAAGGAGGAGCACGACACGATCGATCGGACACGAATGGCGAACATAGAAATTCGATTCCGCACGAATGAAAGTCAAACGGTATATTCTTCGCGCATCGAACGTCAATATGTCTACAAGATGCACAGAGAGAGGTCCGGAGATAGATGCATTCGCAGCTCGATTCTATTTCACTCGCGAACAATACTTAACAGTACAACCGTGAGTTGGCGAATATCTAAATAAATAATTTCTCATCTCATTTGTAAAGGAAAGTAAAAATTGTAAAGTGTAAGGGTCTCAATCTCGCGGAAAGAGTTGAACGGACCGGCGCAGACAGCGAACGATAGATTAAGGATTAGTAGACCGTCTGTAAAAAAAAAAACAAGTAATAATGAAGATGATGAGCTTAAGGACGCCCAGAAATGCCTGCGTATTCCCAGGACTCTTCTCGATCGCCAAATGTCGAGGGTATGTCCAGGGCAACAAAGGGTGCAGCATATGAAGCCTGGAAACTCGATACGCGGACCATTCCGCCGCGTGCTCGCTTCTCATAGAGATTCTCATCACGTAAGGCGCATATGTACGTTGTTCTAATCGTGAACGGAGATCTAGCCCGCTGCGGGCCTCATTGGGGCCCAGTTTTCGCCGAAGCGGCACCCATCGGTCCGACCTTCGCTCGTATTTCGCCGCGTCTCGCGCACGTCTCTTCGTGGCTACGAGCTCCATAGGTAAGATCCTCGTGGTTTTTCAGAAAATGCACGGCATGGACTCGCTGATATAGCCAGACATTTCTAACTCGACGCGCAACCTTTGCGATTTTATTAGGTATTTTTTATTTTAGAGCACGTTCTAATAAGAATCATTTCTCAAATACAATATTATTTGATCTTATTTATTCTTTCTCAAAGCGTAATAAAGACAATGCATTTAATGAATCTCGAAAAAGAAAAATTTGCTGCAGACATGGCAGACATAGTTATGCAGCATGGAATAAAATGTCATTTTTATGAAATTTATAATCTTATATCTATCACAAAGTCTGTAAACCGATATCTATTCAGTATGTAAAATAGATATTGTTATATATAGAAAATATTATATTTATCGAAACTTTATCTTATTTCATTTTTCTAAGAACTTTGTAACTAGTCGAGAATTTCAGTAAAACTGGATCCTATAATATATTGCATAACTCAATCATGTAATACATTGTTCTCTTTTTAGAAAGATCAGAAGAGCATTATTCGCGAATTATTCCGCAATAGTGAGAAAGAAACGTGAACATTTTATATTTGTATGTACGACGAGTTCTCTCTTGTGTTTCTTTTATTTCGTTCTCTCTTCTTTGTCCCGCTCTCGCGCTCCTTCTTCCTTCTCGGAAGCTACGGAGATTTTGACGATAACGGGGTGGATTCAGCGGATCCACGTTCGCCCCATCAACGATCTATAAATCCGACAATTTGTCCGGCCCGTCCGCGGTGTTTTGATCGAGGCCGATTCGAATCTGAACGGGCCCCACTCCCGAACTTCCCGGGACCAATTCGGCATGGGGGCGACCACGCCGGTCTTCGCATAATTATGCCGGAATACGAATGTCGATATTGCATGTCAACGTTGAGATTCGTCGCCCGATTGACAAGATCAAAAAGGACCGAGCCATTCCACGAACCGTTAAAAATGACGAAAATCCACGAAAGAGCTTGATAAACGTACTTTCCTTTCTCATTGCGCATTGTCGTTTCGAGCGCGTTTCTTTCGCGCGGGTTACGGAGCGACGAGCCGTAATTTCCCGCTGCGAGATAAGGAAGCGAGCCAGCCCGACCCAAACGCTTGACAATCGTTTCGAGAGCGTGTCAGCGACACGAGACGCGTATCCCTCTGGCATTATAAAGCGGTTCACCAAAATGGCAGCGCGGTCGTCGCTGAGCGACCGCGCCGCCTCGGCAGCCACGGCCGGAGATGCGGCCTCCTTTGTAATGCCCCGCGTGGAATTCCAGCTCCGAAAAGCTACTCATAAGAGGCTGGCTGGCTCATACGCGCGGTTCCCCTCTCTCCCCGACTTCTTCGTGTTTTATTAGGAAGGCCCCCGCGACATAGTCGGCGCGTTTTGACGGGCCCCCGCGGATCGCATACGAAATCAAGAGTCCCGGCCTGGCCAGCGCGCGCGCGCGCGCGCCACAAAGAGAAGTGCCTGAGTTTTATCGCTCGAGAGGCCGCGGCGGCCCGGCGACCATGTAAATTATGCGTTACTTTCGGCCACCTCGTTAGGCATCAATTTCTGTCATCCCGACCGTGCGTCTTCTCGGTAAAGCGTATTATGGAACGGTAGAACTATCTCGCGACTAGTTATCTCGAGGTCAAAGACACCACAGAAGGTTGCCGCTAATTAATGACGACTGCAATTAGTTAATTCAATGGAAAAGATCCTGAAAAATTTATGTGCTAGATGCGGATAATATCTTTGCGCAGTGCATTATAGAACATAAACATATTAAGTTATCCTTGATGCTTAATCACGGGCTTCTATTAGCTAAGGGCACAATCAAAACCCCATCGTATTATGGAAAAACGAAATATCTTTTTCTCTTTATCGTTCGATTTAATTCTCTTTTTGATGGCATTCGTCCAAAGCTAGATGCAAAAAAGTAACAGAACCGACAAAAATAAACGTTCCAAACCGCGTGAATTGATGACCCCGCATCAAGGGGTTAAACGTCAGAGGGCTGCAACTCGGCCGAGAAATCTGTGTCCTCGCTTCGACGACGACCATCGGGGGAGGGGGGGAGGGCGACAAGATCGGGGGAGGGCCATCGCGATCCATAAAACCCGCGTATATTATTTACGTAGCTTCGATGGCCTTGGAAAACGCTCCGGTCCCCCGTGCGATAATGCGCGCGCTAACGACTTTATCGCGTTATAGCCGGCCGCTTGCAAGCTCGCAAGCCCCGCGAGCAAGCAAACGAGGAAGGAATTATCGATCCAGGCGCGTGCGCGCGCGACCGCGGCATGGAGCACCGATGGCGCACGCGATAAATCTTCATAGTTCCTTCTGACACGTTTCACGTGGTGGCCGTAAGCGTTATCTTCGCCGCATGAAATATGTCGGAAACGCTTTTCTTTCACCGCGCGCGAATATTGCAAGCTCACGCTCGCCCGCGCGCGCTTCGGCACGGCATATTCGCGAAATGGCGCGGGGGTGGATGAAGGGAGGCGCGCGGCGGCGGGGAAGGAAGGCCGACGCGGGGAAGGAAAAAAAAAAGGGAATGGACGCGAGATTATGCGGCCACGTCTGTCTTCCGACGACTGATCGATAGTACATTAGTAATAACTTCATTTCGTTCATGTACAAACACACAAGGACACACGACATCGCGTGTCTGCCTCCGCCCTCCGCGCGTATAGTACACGCTCTTCGTTGCGTTTTACGCGAACGTTCTATTTAATATAAACGTAGCTTTATTCCTTTCATTTCTCGACCCAGTAACTTGAAACTTTATCAAGATGTATATACGTGCCTTACGTAAGCAAAGTCGTAAACGACTTAAATTAGCTGGAAAAACTTTTCTCAGAATGCACCTTAACCGTTGAAAAATAAACCGTGATAAAATTTCGGTGCGTCAAATATCCATGTTCGGTATAGGCATCGAGAAGAAGTTTCGAGGGAAAGGGACGTTAGTCGCAGGAACTATTATAAAATTTAGCGTCACTCTTCATTTAAACAATGTAATCTCTGGAACAATTATCTGTTAACTATTTTTAAAGATTTTTCTAATTTTATAATTTAAATTATTTGAGAAAAACTATGCACGCGTAAGTATATACTTTATAGAAATCATATAATAGAAAGTAATCACGCGAGTATCACCAGTGACTTAGGTAAGTCAATAGTAAGTATATTATTGTAAATTACTACATAGTAGGGTAGAGCGGAGTCAAAAGTAACGCGGGGCGAAAGTAACAACTCAAATATCTATAGTTATAGGTATAGATGCGCATGCGTCTGTTGGTTAACGGATGAAGCTGAACAAGCTATAACTATAAGCTATATCCATAAGCTATATCTTATAACTATAGCTAATAGCTATAACTAGATATTTGAGTAGTTACTTTCGCCCCGCGTTACTTTTAACCCCGCTCTACCTTAATATAATATATTATATTGCTATGGTAAATTGATAAATTAATTAGCCTTTATCGAGCTGCATTTCTGCATGTTTATCACGTTTTTCAGAGATAATTTCACGGTTCAAGTAACCGAGGTGTAGAGAAATGCCTGCTGTAAAAACTGCGGCATCGCGGAGCGTACTTTTTAGCAGCAACCTCCCTCTCTCTCTCTCTCTCTCGGTTACGGAGCGAGAGACTCCGCCGTAATTTGCCGGCACGTCATAAATCGACGAGCGCGAATCGGGAAGGAAAATAAATTTGCACGAGTCGCGACGAGTCGCACAAAAAGCCGAACGAGAGTATCCGTGGTCACGCGAAAAAAGGACCGTTCTCTCATCGTGGTAATTTAATAACGCGCAGCTTGTCGTTGCCCTATCGCGTTACTTCGAGACTTATGTACCGCGACGACCGCGAATATATGCATCGACCAGTGTTCAGCGTTGCGCAGAAATTTAGGTGCGTGCCGCGCGGATACACGCATCCCAACGCGAAGGCGGAATAATGTTCGCGAAGCTAGTGACCCTCGTACGGTATATTAATAACTGTGCGCATATCTGCTTCGATAAAAGCTGCAACATGTTATCGAAGCGATTGTCGAGTACTTGCGTCGATCGCAACTAATATGAGAAATGTTAAATGAAAGATCTTATCGTACTATCAAAATTAAAATTGAAACATCTACATCGTGTAGAGAAAACCGTTAACGCTCTAATTGCTCGCTGGAGCGAAAGCTTGTTTCTATTAGAGATATACATGTTACGATAAAATTTAAAAGAGTGTCGATAGTTTCATTATTACAAATCGTTTCAGCTGCACGTCGTCGAACGTGAAAAATATCGCGTTGAGTTAGAAAAACGGACATGCAGATATTTTCCAACCCAAGGGGATTTCGCTTCTAATAATTCTTTCTCGGAGACACGCGAATTTTTCGCCGAGTCGAAACAAGGGGATTTCATGCATGAGCCCATAGCAAACGTTTAATATATAAATATGTAAATAACGCGCTGTGTGTGCTGCGAGTATCTCTCATGCGGCCGGGACCAACCGGTGGCAGTTAACTTATGGGCAGGGACCAGGAAGACCGGCTATGGTTTGGCCATCCATAATGGTGTTCCTCGCTGCGAATCTATCGTCACATTTTAGGCTCTCGTGCACACAGTCGCATTCCCAGTAATAAACGTCCCGACGCACTTAGTACCTCATCCGGTTGATATTTACCGGCGCGGGCGCATTAATATCGAGATGTCTCTCATAATGCGATATTTAAAACAGACCCTCTCCTTTTCTCTCCGCGACTCTTCTACCGTATATACATATATCGAAACCTATATTCCAGATAGTAAACACTTTTACTTGTATTTCATTACAAAAAAAAACATGACTTTCAACTCATTTATTATGAAAGTATAAAAAGAGAAAAGAATTTTATAAACGTCAAGGCACCGTTGATAGCCTTATTCTATCAAAAACCCAGCATTTTTCCTATCGAATCGTGTCTGATAAACGAATAAAAGGCGAAGTCTCGCGTGAGTGGGCGATTCGCGTGACGTTTGCAAGCACCACTGTCCGGCCCTGACCTATTCTTAGGCTCTACATGGACTTCGATCGTGCTTTTAACCAATAGAAGCTCGCAATTAAGTATCAAATATAACTCAATACGTTTCTATTCTGTGCTCAAAAAGATCGTAGGTCCTCTCGAGAAAATAAACTAAACTCTGAATTCGTGTATAAACTAAGAATGCAAGTCATATGTGGAAATTAAAGCGATGTATAAATAAAAATTAAAACTTTCTTTTTCCTTATCGATCTAGAAAATCGTGAAAAATAATATTGAGAATAATCTACGCCGCAGCGCGAAAAAAACCTAATTTAAGATTAAGAGTAGAAACCAGATCAAAGGCAGTCCCCGTTCGAGTCGATGCGTCGAGTTGTCCGAGGATCGAGGAGGAATCGACGGCGGTTGACAATAGTTTGGCCAGCAACGAGACGATCCGGCATGCTCGAGGAGCGAGGGCCCGTCGCAATAAAAGGTCTTCGACAGTGGATGTGACAAAAATGAATTGTTATATTGTTTTAACAAATGAAGGGGGAAGGAAAAAAAGAGAGATAGAGATAGAGAAAGAGAGGCCGCCACTCACCCCGTTCCCTACGTCGGGACGAAGAAAGCGGCCTCCTTTTTTTTACCCTCCTTCGCCCGCGGCCTCCTCGCCGTATTATGTATCTGGACCCGCGCTCCTCCCAGTCATCCCGATCTCCTCCCTCGCCACCTCTTTCTCTCGCTCCCTCCTTCTGATCCTTCGGCTGGTTTTGCGGAGCGCGCGCGAAGCACGTGTTTTGCCAGTTCCTATTGTTTCCTGTATGATAAATGACCGCGTGGACCTCTCGCCGAGTCCCGCCGCATACGCCTCGTTTCGGGCCCTCGATGGCTCGATAGATCGCGAGAGGGAGGCGCTGCGAAACTCACGGAGAACGCGGGGGCATATTTGGCGTGACTAAAGGGAAACTCTTGAAAGAATGGCAATAACTAGATGAACTAGTTCTTCTTACAGACATGGCATTCAATTAAATGTAGCTAACTTTGTTACTAATAATATATTATGCCACGCTTTTATACATAGATATCGATAAAATGCGGTATTATAATACGAGAAATATCAAACAAAATATACGTTTTTTCTAATATCTCATAGAGTCAAACTAACTACTGCATCATAGTAATCAAAGATTAAAAGATCTTATAGATGACTTAGAAGAATATATCTATTATTTAGAATGTGACTTTTATTGCGGGAGCAAAAGTGGTTTTGCAATATTGATTGATTAGAGATTTTACTCGTCGATATACATCGCACGTTGCGATCGGTAGTTTGTTAAAAAAAGATGCATTATTCTATTCAATGGACTAACAATATGGCTCGTCATTTTAACGCGACATCACGCGAAAAGGCAATCTGCCAGCTGCCTCTGAAAAATACGGCTTGCTCGAGGTAATAACTAATCGATTATGCAACGCGCTGTCACATAATTGGAATTGCATGTCGGGCTATAATTGTGCGCATGTCAGTATTACAGTATGTCTAGCAAATATACTTTATAATATATTATATATACGCCTCAAAGGTGCTACAACCTATTAGTCATAATGCCCATGTCCGAATTCTAAGTTTAATTGCAAATGGTGATCCCATTAAAGGGAAAGTTAACATTTCAATAATTTATTAAGTTAGATAAAATTCTGTTAAATTCACTCACCGAACGTAGAGGCACAGGTTAAAAGATTATACCTGAAACATACAAAACACATTATTCTTTTTATAATAAGCGTGAACGAAAAATGATATGATCAACTTTATAAAAATCTAAAATCATGAATGCTCTAATATACTCTAATATAATATACTCTATAATTTCTTTACCATTCCCCTTGAAGATTTTGGAAACTAACAAACTTTTTAAGTAGCTTAAAATTTATACTACTATGCGGCAAATTATTTTCTCGGTACAACATATAACAACGTATTTTTCTAAAGAGGACATGGGTATGAAGTCCATTTTTCAACGGTAGAGACGCATTAACGCTTAACTTCTTTTGCATAACGCTCATTTGATACCAAGTTATCATCCGAAAGGGGACAAATTGGCGAACAGAGTCGGTTAAGACTGTCGACGCGAGCGAGTTTCACCTTCCGATCCCCGAGAATATCATCGCTCGCGATAACGTTAGGGCCGCGGGCGAGTCTCTTTTTCTTTTCGCGATTGGCGCAACTCGACTTTGCTACTGCAGCGGGGAGTCGTCGTAAGGACTCTCGCCGCACACAAGAGACGCAAGCGCAAACGCATGTAAACCTGCACGCTGCTGTATATATGTATGTATGTAAGTTGGTAGCTTCTGAAATCCGTGGCTGATGCGGGACCGATAGTGTTGGGACGCCCAGCGGGCAGTCCCAGCTACTACGGCACCCAAGGATCTATAGTCGTGACGAGAATCCACGGACCATTACAAGCTGAACGATGGACGTACACGCTTCGAGATTCATTTCTGCCGAGGGAAGACTCTCACGATGAGAATATTTTCGTGAATCCGAATGTGCGCCGCATCTTCTCGATCCGTTCAACACCTATGAGATAGCTTGAAAAACGTGTGTATCGATATTCGACAAAAAAAAATTTATATTTCAAGTAACTCAATCCACCATCGGAACAATCATAAACAAATGTACGATTTGTAGAATAACTCTGGGATGAAACAACTTTTACACGTTTAATACACGGAAAGAATGGTTTTGCTGAAGTATCTAAAAATTTATCTAGATACAGATCTGAAAATAATTTTGTTGCACCATCAAAATAATTATGTAGAACACTCAAACTGATTACTAAAATATCAAAATTTTTTCAGCGTTATCATTATACTTCAGCGACCTGTTATAATTATTTTAATGTTGCAACAAAATTGTTTTCAGGTCTGTATCTAATTAAATTTTTAGATACTTTAGCAAAACTGTTCTTTCCGTGCATAAATCCGATATCACAGGATTATTGCAATCAGCAATATCTCCTTTCTTTACAGATCAAATTAATCTATAATTCTTTATAAAGAAATTCAGATTATTTTGATTCTAAATTGGTTCATGTGCTGTCAGAAAAAATTAATTTATTTAATTATGTTATTAATACGTTCGCGATTGAAGGTATTCGTGTGCATTGGCAGCGCATACCGTGAGAACCGAGCGGATCACTCTTGCCTTACGAGCGCGCATAAATTTAATAGGATTAAGCGGGGCGATATTTAGTCAGTATAACGTCGAGGAGCCTCGACAGCTACCCTCGGTCATCCTTATCTGCGCGGCCGCATCTGCCATGAGCGGCGAAAGAAAAATGGTCCCTGCTCGATAATCAAAAACGGTAGCCACGTGAGATCGCTGGCCGGATTTCGCGAGAAAAAGAAAAGCGGAAGCACACGGCCCTATACGACTGATAACGCCACAGACTCACGACATAATTCAAACTCGCGCATGCCAGTGAAATAACTTCTTATTCGTTTGATATTCCACTTGATATATCAAGATTCGAATGTGTAAAAAATAAACAAGTAGAGAAACATGTGACTAGAGAGAGACGTAACGAGAGAGAGCGAAGAAGAAAAATCGCGCTCGCGCGGTGACGAGGCCGCGCGAGAATTCAGCCCACGTACCTGGAAATGAATATAACTCGTAAAGCAGCGCGTGTTATCGCATCGTCATTGTGTCTCGGACTTCCTCGTTTCATCCCAGATGCGTTTAATGCGAGAAAAAAACGACCGCGCCATTTAAGGAAACGCGAAATTCGTGCCGGCGCTGAGTTACGTTTCTATGAACGGTCGGGCTAATTTCGTGACGCGAAAACCGTCTGCGTGCGCAGGATTATTATCAGAGGCAATATTGTTACTGGGACGTTTGTTAAATTTTATAACGCGCGTCATAAAACCCCTCTTTCGCAGCGACGGGTGTAATAATGTTGCAACAATCGTGCAACATCGCGTAATAATATCGTGTAATTTATTAACATCGCATAAAATTAAAATGTATAATACTCTGTTAAAACCATTCTCGTTTAATAACATTTATGGGCGCACTTGTTAGTACCTAAATTATTGATAATTTGTTAATCAAGATACAAAAAAAACAGTACAAATAATACGGACTCTAATAAGACAGCTCGTTGAAGCGTCGAAATGATTGGCACGACATCGCGCGCTGCGAGCCCCGAAAAATCATCGGTACTTGCGAGGGTAATAGTATCCGCGAGACCCGATCGACGGGATTCGACACGATAAATCTAGAGGGGAATTAATTGCCGTTTGTGGTCCTGTCCGGTCTGGGTCCAGTCCCGGGTCCCATGCACCTCTCTTCGCTCTTTCTCGTTCTCTCTCCCTCGTCCCTTCTTTTTCTCTCTCTCCTGCCGATTCTCAGCCTTACATTCTACGTCCCCTTTCCCGAGACTCACCTCGCCTGCGACTGGTTGACATCCTACAAATAAAATCAGCTCCAGGAATGCTCGCGACGACACGGGGTCTGTGGGACCTCTCGGAGGCTTTCTTCCCCTCGGTCTATCTCGGGAGGGAAAGGGAGGGCTCGATCTGGACGTACGCAAGTGGGACGAGGACTACGCTGGGACCCCACGGCATGAGACGTAATATATGGTAACCTTAAGACAACAGTTTGGTATATCTTTGGGTATACTTGGATATTTCGTGCCCCGTACCCACTTTCGCTGGTGTATCCACTACTCCAGTCCGCGTCACGCTCACCGGCGTGTGCGTGCGTGTTAGCATCGTTCCCCTTTCGCACACGTGAGCAAAGACGAACGAAAAGAGAGATGCCCGAACTTGTTGCAACTTCGACCGCACCTGAGCTCACAGCCACCGATCGCGATTCTTTTATTGTCGTTCTTTAATTTAATTGTCGCTCTTCTGGGACACAGGTCCCAAACGCATCTAAGCCCCCAAGTGAATTGCATAACACTACTTTGCTTGGTGATACTTCAACCCTTATCTAACGCGCTTGACTTCACTTGGTGAAGTTGAAAAATGTAAATGGTTCGCGTATGCAGAGTATCTCATGATATAATACTGTATAATACTTTAATAACATATTCTGGGAATTAATGACAATGAAATTAATCGAAAATAGCTATTCACGTCTAATTACTTTTTCAATATTCTTTTCAATAAAGTGTGTTAATAAATTCAGTGCAATTTAACCCGTGAATAAATAAAAAATAATTAAAGCATCATCTAACAATTACTTTTACGCACATACATGTATATAAGAAATTAATTATATATTTTGTGTACACACATATATAATTAATCAAGTTGAATTAATTGCTAAGTAAGACGAGATAAACTGTCCAAAAGTATATAACCGAAAACAATACCATATGTCATACGCTCGAGTTGAATATTCTGCGAAATAAATGTTAATATGCGACATTAATAAATGGTCGATATATCACAACTTTCCGTTATTCAAATTATTCAATTCGATAATTCATATATTATTTCACACTCTCAATCTAGAAGGAAATTTAAAACAGTAAAATGTTTAAAACGGGATGCGAGATAGATCTGTCTCTAATATTTTTCAACAGATAATTATTGTCCACTTTGTTGTCATACGCGCAGCGAGACTCGAGTGAATGAACAGCGGCACAAGTCGATCTGTTTGTGAACATTCTTTTACCGTTTGGATTTCGGAGAAGCCTTGGTCTCGCTGCGCAAACAACAACAAGGTGATACACAACGGAACTGCGTAGATACTCTGTCATTCGTACGGTACAAGCCGAGCGAGCAGGCAGCAGCGTGGGTCGCTCCACGTGTCATTACCATTTATCGAAATGTGATCGCGACAATACCGAAAGATTTTAAACGTGATTACCTCTTACGAATACTTAGACTTACAATTAGTCAGGCCTACACGACTCACTGTCGCAATTAATGATACGCAGACTTGGCTATAGTTATTCATTGAAGCAGATATCTTGCGAAATCTAATTACATAGCAATCAGAATGATAGATGATGAATATTACAAATTACTGTTTTAATATTTATACGGAATAAGTAACTTTTACCGTTTTACATGCATGTAATTTGCTTCCGGTTTGTGAACGTGAAGCAATATACGAATGATCGGATTGAATAATTTAAGTAACGGGAAGCCGTGATACATCTACGAGTTATGTGTATTACACGATCTAACTAATTTTCAAAATACGTTGTTAAAGATAAGCGATTGTGTGAGACGTTTTATGTTTCATTATAATTAGTTGTATTCCGCGAAGAGAAAACGAGAATCCACAACAGATTGAAGGCGAAAAATCGGCATAATTGTAGCAGGCGAGGGAGAAGAGTGACGCGGAGAGCACGGGAAACAAAAGGAGCTTCTCGTCGCGCTGGAACGACGCGAAAAAGAAGGACCGAAGGCGGGAATGTTGTTCGCTCGCGGAGTTTGTCACCGTGGAACGCTACATTATACCATTAAGGACGTCTGAAATAGCAGCGACGGCCAGCTCGAGTTTTACGTGCCACATTTGCCACGAGAACCGCGTGGAGTCCGCAAGGGTGATTTACAGTGGACCTCCGATCGTCCTAAGTCAACGAACGAGCCATCGACACTTGTACGAAGTAAATGCAGAAAAAAGTAAGTGAGTTAATTCTTATTATCGCTTATTGTCCAACATTTCAACTTCGCTTTCGGCATAAATTAATAACAGCGCGATATCGATGGCTAGATCAATTTTACGGGATATTATTTTCGACAGAAAAATCGTGCAAGAGCCAGAGTGATCGGCATTCGCGGTAGGGTTTATTCCGACGGAGGGATTCCCTCCGTTTTCGTAGGACGTGACAAAAAATCCATCATACGGCGGCGAGACGTGGTGCCGACATGCCACACATCCAATTATCATAAAACGCTCCAGATGCTGCATGCGACCGCGGTTATAGCGGCGGCATTCTCGTCGAATCCAGGACTATAAATTCTGTCGTACGTCCGAACGATACGTCCCTTTCAGAGCCGCGGACCCGACTTTATTCGTGATTCCCTCGGCGGAAGAACACGGGTTTTAAGGTGATCAGGCCGGGGCAGATTCGATCGAGCCTCTGATGGATTGACTCGGTGCGCCGTGTTAACGAACACGGTGGTCCCCGCGCGGGCGCGCGTTCAGGGAAAAAATATTGACATCTTAGAAAAACTCTCATCGTGGTCATAACGTAATTTGTAACACCTCCGCCGTTCTATCCGGCCAACGAAATTTTATTTCATCGTGATCGATCTTCGACGTGATACACGCTATTGATCGATCGCTCGACACAATTACGGCCCAGTCTCTGTCTACTAATTCGTATATTTAAAAATATATTTCAATACTTTGAATGTAAGCCAATAATTTAAACATCTCGCACCGTTATTAAAATCAAAGAAATCGACAATTTTTACAATCATTTTTTCTTGCCGATATACGAATATGTCTCTTAATTCATTCAACAAATAATTTCCTTAAACGTCGTCGTTGGTATTTATGCTATTTATGAAGCAACGTTCGCGATGACACAATAGCGTCGAAGGTGATATATTTGATAATAATTTGCGTTGAAAGAAAGGTTTTCCGGATGAGTCACCACCGCGCCTTTACGCCGAAGGAGACACCGTCGATTCCCCGATCGCTGCCTTACTCCGTATAGCCGTACGTAAACGGGCACGTACGAAAGCCCTAAAGACCGCGGTGAAGCCGATACTTAAATCAATCCGGTCACTCAGCCTCGCGGCTCAGATTGATGTAAGGCCGTGTTTTACATTCAATTCAATTGGGCAAAAAACTGCTATCCGCTGGCGGGACGCGGCGGGCACCGCGCTCTCGATGCCGGCGCATTGTGCCGACGATTCGCCCCGCGCCGTCTCTCTGCTCCGTTTCCTTTGGACGCGACCGACCTGCCTTCTTTCCATTCGTACGGACCTCCAGCTCGGTGCGAGAGGTAAAGGCCGCTCGTTAGAACTGTCCGCGGGACCGCTGACACGAAATTGTCATTATCTATCACGCGCCCGGAGAGTATTCGCCGCGAAACGGTTCGATTGCAGCCCCGAGGCTCTCCTCTTTCCTCGCCTTTCCATCTCTTCACCCTTTCCTTGCAGCGAACAGTGATTCGCGGAGGGAATCCATCGTCGAGACAAGGCAAACCCTTTAAGCGCCGATTACTCACGAAGATGAGAAAGTGCCTTATCACGTAACATATAATTATATGAAAAAGTATTGTACAATGCACATCGAATTAGGAAAAAGCGAAACGTAATGTAGATAATTTCACGTTTTCAAGAATAAAAGATTTCGGAAACATTCGCGCTACGTTGTTATATTTCTGAAAAATTAACAGATAAAAAAAGGGAAGTATTTTTGGATAATTTTTGCGCTGATGATTTTGAAATCTAAAACAAAATCTAAAAAAAAGTGAGAAATAAAGTATATAACTGTAAGAAATTATTTGTTAGATCGTTGTTTCGGGTATCTAAATAAACGATTGTGTCACTTGTGACGACGACCGTCGGGAGGGTGTACCGTGTTCTGGCTATTTCCTTTTTTCTGCGTGAGATCCTAGAAAGGGACAGACGCGCGGTATTTTCCTATCGGGATCGGATCTACATAGGGGACATTATTCTCAGGACGACGTCGTTATTCGGTATGCGGGATTCCACGACGCCGCTTTTGACGTAAATTGCGAGGAGCGCCGGTCACGTTCCCGCTTTATTCCGCCGTCGTGTCGTTTGCGTCGTCGCTGTCGAAGGACGTGCAGACATCCGACCGTCGTCGCAGAACGCACGTGCAGTCCTTCCTGCTTCGGTCTAGTCCACGCCCTGAGGACGGCCGTGCGTTCCTTCAAACCCCTTTGAATTCTGAATCCCTCGGAAGTGACACACTTACCGGTGATCATTATAATTTTTATGCTAGATTTCGAAGGTTATCCGTGGGTAGAATTTGAATTTAAAAAGGTGATATGTGCTTAAAGTTCCCTCCAAAGTTGCAATACATTTTGTATATTATGAAATGTTCTCTCCCGTAAGTTTTAACGAAATTGTTTTACTTCTCGAGTTATTAAAAATGCGATATTTCTCCACCTAGACGGATAAAAATAAAAACATATTGAAAAAGATGTATGTTTAGAGCGGCAATCTTATTTCTCTTCTAAAATTTTCCATTTTTTAAACAAAATATAAAATTATCTACATCACGTTTTGCTTTCTTCTAATTTGACGTACATTATATAATTCTTTTTCATAGAGTCGCAAGATAGGCAAGATAGCATTGAAAGTCATTAATAATAATCTGAATTATTAAACTCGTGATTAAAAGTGCTCTTACGCATGATTTGTCACTCCAGGCGACAGATTGATGTCGCGTAAGATACGACCGTCTCTCCCAATCAGATTCGTCGACTGGTTCTTTCGCTACCGATTAGAAAAGAAGAAAATGAGACAGCCGCTAATTAGTGATTCCAAGAATTGAGGCCGTTTCCATCCGGCGATCTCCCGCGTGGATCAAATCGCCGAAGTAAGATAGGCTTTTCGAAGGTGCGAAGGGTCGAGAAGAAGTGCGAGGCATTCGAGAAATTCGTCGAAGAAATCGATAAAGCGTGCAACGACTGTAAAATATCTTCTTCACTCTATATACGCGCATCGGTCAAAATTTAATGATATTTTTCTATTACATGTAAAACTGTTAATTATAATTTTATTAGAGGAACGAAACATATGCCCTAAACATGTCTAACTTTATCAGTACTATTTTCAAATACGTATACGTATACGTATAGTATTTTCTTAAGCCAAATGGAAACTCAAACAATAAACGATGTATTATGTCAAACATTTCACAAAGTTAAATTATCGATTACGAAAACGAAAGAACGCCCTTAGTAATAAAAATTATTCTTACAATTAGAGAAATTTTATGACCGCTGGTCACATTGCGATTGCGAGAAGATGAAATCGTCATCCCGGGCGTCAATCTGTCTCCGATAGTAGGTAGATATCCCATGAAGGGGAACGAATGTCGCGGCCACGACATGAACACCCATTTTCAGGCAGGGGACGAACAGCATGGGAATAAAACAAGGAGGACACTAATTAGCGATTCCAGGAACCGAGAACACGAACCGTAGCTCAGCACCGGACCTCTTCTCCCGCTCGTCGTCGGGGTCTACAACACGCCGTGTTGGATCCCAGCTGGTGGAACCCGTGGTGTATGAGAGAGGATCGGGATACATCGAGGCGGGAGGAGGACGGAAGATCGAAGAAGGAGAGAAAACCATCCGAAACATTCGGGCTGTAGCCACAAGTGTCAACTCACGGAATGCATTACCCTTGACCCCCATCCCTCCTTCCTGCATCACGTCCCACCTTTCACCGGTCCTCTCTCACGAACTCACCCTTGTCATCGAGGGAATTTTCCCCGGAATTCTTAATGCTCGTCGATATACCGAAATTAATGACAAGAGTATCCACTGTGTCCGATTTTAATACATGCGATGCAATCTGATTTCACGATATATTAACAATTGTTTTGTAAAGCGTTAAAAAAAAGATCTTAGAAAATTACTTCGAGATAACTGAAGAATTTTTAAGAAATAATATAAACAAGTAAAATAATGAATACCTTAGTTTTTCGATTGAAAAATTGATAATTGATAGAATAAATCCAACGGATTGTACTTTAAACTTTATACTTTCAAACTTAAAATGTTACATGGTTAATGTTAGCACGAACAATGACGTTTTACGTGAACATTGAGTAAACTTTATAATTTTACCGTTTAATCGAATACTTATTTATTGCAATATTATTATATTCTTAGATGTGCCGTTACTCTAGAAGTAAAAAAATTATCGTGCTTCCAATTTACCGTTTCTTTTTTTTCATAGTCGTATGTAATACGAAATTTCAAACATGTCTACAGCCTCGTGAAATGCCTCTTGTAGCGCAACGTATCAGTCGTGCGTATAGACACGTGCGCGTTCAAAAATAATTTGGTAACGTAAAAGCGTAATGTCCGTGCAATTATGTACGCGGAAGAAATCGAGAGAATTATCATAGCTGACAGCAGGCGAATTGAAATCTTTTTGTACGCCCGTCAGAGCTTAACGATCTTCCGTGATGTATCGTTGTGAGCGTATTGTGTCGCGTTGATATAAATCCTTCGAAGTCTAAACACGTTTTATGGACAACAGCTATGATGCATGTGGATACTACGCCTTCATTAATCAATTGCGTCATTTAATTCAATTAGCCGTTTCGCTTAATGATATGTAAATTAAGTTTCTCGACGAATAATCCGCCAGACTTCCGTTATTTACGTCTGAGAGGAGAACAAAAAATTATATCGAATGTTTCTTTTCTTTGAACGTGCAGCATTAAGTTTTCAATCTCTTTGCGACACTAACGTTACGGTACTGACAAGTGATGGAATACGCTGGCAATACCGTACGATAAGAAATCTACGGAATGAAGTAATAAATCCTGAATTTGTTATCTACGCCGAGTAAAAGAATTCCTGATATAAGTCGGTTAGTAAAGCAACTCAAAGACCAAGCGAGATCCGTGTGAATCGTTTCGGGTAATAGTGTTATCAGACGCGGCTCGTGTAGGACACGATGTGTTTCTGATACCAGGACCGAGCTACCTGAGCCAAGGCACTGAGAGAAGTGTTCGAGTGACGCATCATTTCGAACAAACGCAAATATAAATATAAATAAATATAGAGTTTTTTCCTCGGATAAAATTTCCTCTTAATTAAAATTATGCTTTCGTACTGTATATATAAAAAAATATCATCTTACGAATATCTGTATTTAAAAAATATTTTAAATTAGATTATATCTAGATAATTAATTCGTTGGTATACTCTTTCTATACTTATCATATACTCTGACGCGTAACGTTGTTGTACCTCATTCTATTTTTCTCATTTCAGTCTATTTCGATTTTCATAAAATGTAAACAAAAAAATATTTTTTTGTGCATGGATTTACACGTTTCTACTTCGTTCGTACAAATATGCTGTACACAAGCTCCGAGAATTTCTTTCTCTTTCTCTCTTTCTTTGTCTCTCCTTCTCATGTACGTGAAGCTACTAAATTCGAAATTCCGAACTGGCGAGGGTAAAACTACTGACCGGATCCAAAAGCGGCGTCGCGCAGTACCACAGCGACTGTTTCATTTAATTAAGACTTCTTTTTATTTCTGGTAAACTCGTTCGGGTATTTTAGGAAGCGATCTGCTCGGCAGGTTACCTTGCCTCTACATTAAATTAATTTATTAGCTTGCCTAACGCAGGTAGTAATCGTTACGCCGCGACACACACGGGCGCTAATTCGACAATGCGGAAAATCGCGCGAAATGCCGAGCAAAACATCGCCGTACTGATCGTGAAATTTACACGAGTTAAGCAAATTCCACTTCGCGGCGATTTGTTGCTCGTTTGAAAAATCAGTTGGCAATGGCATATAAGTGATTATTCCGCGGTATACGTGCGAGTCGATTTTACAATGCATAAGATTATTTAGATTATTAGATAAGATTATTAAGACGCTCGAGCACGCAAAAAGAGTTACACATTCCAACGTGTCGAACACATTCAGACGTAAAATGATTTCCTGTTTGTTCTCATCGCTCATCGACGCGTCGCGTATCTGTAGCTCGGAGATAATAATGGCAGCGTGTCGCTTTTATTTAACGTTTAATGCTCGTTGAGCGGGTAGGATGTGAACGGAGCGCCCCGGA
Organism: Temnothorax longispinosus; assembly: GCF_030848805.1. Lineage (NCBI taxonomy): Eukaryota > Metazoa > Arthropoda > Insecta > Hymenoptera > Formicidae > Temnothorax > Temnothorax longispinosus. Next base: position 3,679,132 of record NC_092364.1, on the reverse strand, counting down.
GCGTTATTTCTTCTTAATAGTAATTCTAGAGTACCAGCGAAACTGGTTACGGCGGTTACGGCGATACATAAAGAAGAACTATTGGATTAATAATCACCGGCGTGCCTGCTGGGGAATAGCTTCGCATTCGTTTCTATATCTCACAACGAGATTGCCGAACAGCCTCGTAAAGAGTAATCGTCGCATATCGACGTAAGAAACGTACGTCTCTGACTCCTTGAGATTTAATCTTTCTGGGCGTTATGAGGGATTACGTTGATTTCCACTGGACAGATATAGCGACGCAATCTTATTTCTATTTAGATTGTTAGATAGAAAAATAACAAAATTTGATTGACGAGGTAATAATATCATAAATATTGTGTACAATTGCAGAAGACTGATATGCTAATAAATAAATTAAAGTTCATATATTATATTAAATTAAAGTTCATATATTATATTTTTTTATGATGAAAAAGCAACGTAATTTCCATCTAAAAATCATCGTTTCTACAAATAAGCTTGCAGTTTGCGTACTCGTATATCGACGTACGTTATAGTTTGGTCAATGACCGACGCAAAAGCGACATAATGCAATGCGAGAACTGTTCGAGAGAACTTTTCTGAGGCAACTCTCTCGCGTTCGCGAGCGTTAAAAACCGCAGAATTCAACTCGCACGGCGCGATGGTAGGAACGGGGAAAAAATACGGACCGGCGTCAACGCGCGCGAAACAATATCCATCCGCGCCTCTCGGACGTGAAATACACCATGGATTATTGCCGCGGTAGAAAGGACAGTTGAGAAAAGAGAGAGAGAGAGAGAAAGAGAGAGCACCGGAAAAAAAGAGAATAACGAAACGGAGAGACAAAGAAGACGATAAAAAGACGCGGCAGTGAAAGGACGCGAGAAAGGTGGAGGAGGTGGGAGCGAGACGGAGACAGATCCAGAGAGGGTTGCTCGTAGAGGTACCCGGGGCCAGGTACCCCCGATTCTGGGAAACGTGTTCTGCCAGCTTGTTAGGTGTCCCCAACAGTTCTCTAATATATGACTGGCACTCTCTACCCTTTTTCGACAGAGGAGGACGAGAGAGGGCGAGAGAAAGAGAGAGAAGAGGGCTAGGTCCACGAGAGAGCGTCCAGTTAGAATGCCATCGGGCTTACCTGTACTCACGACCGCGGCGACGTTCCTGCGCGCCCGCTCGCTCCGATCCCCGTTGTTTTACGGCGACAAAAAAAAGCGCGTCCTCCTCCTCCTCTTTCTCCTCCGTGCATTGCGCGATAATTAATGGACCCGTACGCAGCGAGAGAATCCGTTCTCCGTCGATTTGATTGATGATGGCTGTTGGCGATCCTTTAAAACGGTCACGTGGGTCGTGACCGTGATACCGCTCCGGCATTTGTGCTTGCGCATCGCTGGAAAATGAACAATTGTTTCTTATTGTTATGATCGAGAGTGAACGTGTGGCTGTTAAATTAATAATCCGTTAATAATGTAATCGCAATTTAACATAATCATACAAGAGCTCTATCAGGAATTTTGTTGTCCAAAATCATTTCAGCGGACGTTGGAGTTGTTCGCGGAAATATAGCGAGAGTCATATATTAATGCGTGTATTCTTGATTACGTAATCGAGAACAGCTCATGAGCTCCTATAGAAACGAGCGAAGGCATTTTCAAGATCGAGCAGCCGCGTGGAGGGACAAAGATCTATCGATCATCACTGAAATCAATCGGCTACTCCGCTTCCCGATGAGGTCGATGATGTCTAGTCACAACACCATTGTTTCAATGACCCGCTGCCCCGCCCAGTAGGTGGCACCAACCTTCACATACTAATGAGCCAACCAGTTTCAAAGATCATCAACGCACGCTAGAGAGATGAGGTGTTGAGAAGGCCGGGCCTTCTCTCGGGACAGGAGGGTTACCGTGATTCCTGTTATACTTTCAACAAGTCTCGATTATACCTCCCAAAGGATTTGCAGTCCAGATTACATTCCGTAGATCCCGGCTGTATTAAATTAATTTATTCGTTGTGTCGCTCGGTAAAGGAAAGTAATTTCTAAATGTCTAGGAACATTATCCGTTCCATTTGGACGTCCAAATCGATACCGATCAACCGAGAAGTCGTCAAAGAAGTACAAAGCTGTCATTGAAAACCATCGCCTTAACAAGTACCAAAGCAACGTGTTATCGCGACGGGGCAAAACGACGAGGGACGAGGGGGCCGGGAGAGGGTTTCCATCGAGGCGGGCTTTAGGGGGTCCCGACGTAAACCGATCGATCGTACGTGCAAGGTATCGATACCGGCTGGAAATGAGGCAGCTCCGTGACGTCCGTAACATCCAGCGTGAATGAGGCGCTAACGACCAGTGATTACCACGCTCGCACGCGGGGCTCACGACCGTGCACGGGCTGTAACTCACGCACGGGTAACGCACGCACGCACACACACGCATACACGTGCTCGCGCGCGCGGATCGACGAATAATCACGCGAGTAGGTGAGGATGTCCATCAATCCTGGGGCCGCGCCGCGCGCTAAGCGCGGGACCTCCCGCGATGTTTCTCATCTTCTCACCAGGCCCGACGTGGGGCGTCGTCTCTCTCTCTCTCTCTCTCGCCCCGACGGACGTCTCCGAAGCTCTTGGCGTGAGGAAGAAGCATCCGTGGACTTCTGACAGGGCGGACGCGCGAAATCAATGAGCCACCAGCGGCTACCACATCGTCCGAAGTGCGAAGACGCGTGCGAAATAAGGTGCGCGGTTGAAAGGGATTTATAACGTCGTAAGAATCGCTTGTAGGGATCAGTAAGACGAATAATAAATACTTAAGTGAAAAATAAAATGAGTTAAGAGTAAGATCCACTTTTTTCAGCAATGTGCAAGTCGACAGAATTTGACTAATATTATAGTTTTGATACACATTCAGTTTAATGTTCATGTTATACTATAACTGTCAAATTATATTTGTATATATTGCTATCAAAGAAGAATCATGCACTAACAAAAATTCGCGGTATATTCGAAGTAGCTAAACGTATCGAAATTTCCAGCGGTACAATAGGCTTCACTCATGCCGGTGAGAAATTCTTTCAATCAACCTACTGCCTATGCCCGCTCGTAGATTTCGTGAACCACCTGGGGTCTCCGTGCCACATCGACGCAAGATTAATACGGCCCATAGACTCTCTTAAATTAATATCTCCCGTTAGCCAATAGCTTTCACAAACACGTCACGTCGCAGCTCGCGGCGTAATTCCACTGACGATCGTTTCTCGCGAAACAAATTTCTAAACAACATGTATACAGACGTCGAATACAACGCGAGCTAAAAAGAATCGTGTATTTTGATATCTCCAAATAGTTTATTACATAGCAAATGTAAATTCCTCCTAAAATATAATTTCATTTGAAAGAGAAAAAAAATGAAACAACGTGAGCAAGATTTTCTCAAATGCGAAATAAATGTTGCAGTATTAATTGATTCTCGGAAGCAAGAATAATTTTCGGATAAGTTTTCTGCTACACGAATCACTTACGCTACTTTACGTAATAACATAGAGATGCGCTTGTAGATTTAAGCACAGCGTGGCCTATCGGTGGTGAATCCGACGCGACGTTGTAAAAGTGAAATTACACCGGGGCCGCGGTAAGTCGAAGGGGATCGAGACGTAAAGCGCGGGCATATAATACGCGGACCCTGGAAGTAGACAATGGACACTTACGGGCCGAGAATGCGATAACTCTATACGCGATCGGGCGAGGAGGCGAGAAGGAAGCGAGGAGGTGCAGGAGGAGAAGGAGGAGATAGGGAGAGAGAGAGAAAGAGAGAAAGAGAGGAGGCGTGGAAGATCACGATTTACCCATACAAAATCGCGCCGTGCGCGTATCGTACACGACGGTAATCAAACCCATAAATCCGAGGCATAACCAACCTCTGACACAGATTCTCTACCTTTTTATCTACCGCGGTCCGCCTGTGTGCTCGGTAGTGCATCGGCCGATTCCGCCCGATAAATCGTTCGTTTCGCACTCGTCGAGCCATTTCCTTGTAATTATCGCTTCCCTCAAATATCTTGTCTCGCTCGCCGATAGCGGTAGCGAGATATGTCAGACGTATCAATAATTATTTGCGAATATACCTGTTATTCAAAATTCTTATATAAATATGCAAAATAAAATTGTGTATCAATGGGAACAAATGGCCAGTACCTTTATACTTCCACCTTTAGAAAAAAAATTACAAGAATTCTAGGTATCGCGAGAAAAAAAGAAAGAAAGAGGGAGAGAATACTTAGAATCACGGAGTTACGGATCGCAATTATGGAAGAAATAAGCTCGCCGAGCAAAAATGCATCGCAAGTGCGTTCCGAATTTTTTGAAACACAGTGGTTACGCGCACGACTATATTTTCAGTTCTTTTTTCCCCCCCGATGTTTACGATTATATGCTTTCGCGTTCGAGGAGTCCCGGGGAATTTTCGAGTGGCCGGAGCGAGAGGCAGGCTCTCGGCGAAGTCGAACGTCGTCGGGCGGGTCTCGGAGTGTACTTTGTGCCTGGCGAGAAATTGCAGAAGCTTCGAAGGCTCTCGCTCGTACATCCTCTCGCCCTAGGGGCGAGAGAAATCCCCCGACGTGGCGGGCAACGACGCTCCGATCGAGCGAGGAGCCGCAGCATAACATTAAAGAGCGAGCGAGGGGTCCCTCTCGAACGCGGGTTAACGTTTGCGTTCGTCGTTGCGAGCCTTCGGCCCAGTCGCCGCGCCGCACATCGTTGCATCGGGCGGTTGTGCATCGCCGCGGCCGCGGCGCGCATCGACGAGAGGCGCGGGGAGCCTGCGTGCGCTCCGTCGCCGTGTGCACGGGATGGGCGTGGTGGTGCACGGAGCGCGCGGCTATCGAACTGCTCTATCGCTAATAAATCTGCGGCTCAACTAGAATCTGCCTCGAGTTATACGAGGCAGCGGATAACGACGGATCGGCCACGCCGCGCCGCGCCGCGCCGCGCCACGCCGCGCCGATCCGTCAAAAAACTCCGCGCTGCCATTTTTACGATCGTCCGACCGACCGGCGATGATGCTCGATGAGGCTCTGATGGGAGTTGCCTTCATTATTTCGCAGGCTCTTCCTCTGTACAGCTAGGCGAGCCTCCGACGCTCCTCGCGATCGGTTGTCGAGTCACCGATTTGCGAGAAAACAACCCTAAGACCTTTTTTTTTCGTTTCCCTCGGGGGTCTATCATTTTTGTGTAATTGATATTGCACTGCGTATATATACTGATCAACAGATTTTTAAATTAATTTCTCAGAGTTAGAATGTGTGATATTAATACAAACGTAAGTTCATTCTTATTAAATATATAATCGCATAGGAACTTTGATTAAATTAGAAAAAAAAATTTAATGTAATCGGTATTTTATAACAATAAATATTGTACTTTGATATACGTCTGTAGGAAGACGATAATCATGGATATCCCGATTATTGCAGTAATCGAAACAGATGATACAACGTTGAAAGACGTACAACTAGAGTCATCTGTTAAGAACGTCTGTAAGCTATAGAAGCGCATTAGCACAAAACGTATTATTTTAGCTCCCATCCCGGGGACAAAATTAAATACAGACATTATTAATTAAAGCCTCATCATCGATACCATCGATCTATCGCCGAAATTAAAATTAAGCGAGATAAACGAATACCAACTCTCTAATAAACTTAAACGTTACGATCGATAGCTGCCCTAACTGAAAACTGTGCTTAGCGCTATAGGAACAGAATTTGCAGAGGGATCAATCGCGGTGCGTTTATCGACCCGAATAAATTAAAAGCGGCGGCGTATAGCGGCGGAACTCGTTGGATTTGTCATTGATTCCTGGCAGACTGCGGGCCAGGGTAGCACAACGCCTAGGAAGTGGCTGAAACGGTTTTGTCCCAGGACATCAATACTTCCACGACCCGCACATTACCCGATAATAACCGGCTATATACTCGCGACGCGAATTACGCCGCGATCGTTATATTACCCCATGGCTCGCCCGGGGTAAGCCCCCCCTCGCCTTTGATCCTGAAACGCGGATGAAAGCGTCCAGGCTGTCAAGGAATTCAAAAACGTATATATACCTGACATTATCTCGCATCAAACTTTCTACCGTCAAACGCTCGAAGCGACGCTATTGATTCCATGTCGCTATTGATGCCGTTGCAATTGCGCTCGATCTGTCTCGGATTCTTCGTAAAGAGAACTTCCGTCATATTTACGTAGATTAGTTCAATTAAAAAGAAATCGAGGTCATTTAACTTTGTGAATTTAATGGGAAATATTTGTTGCGAGACACTAGCGTTTATAATGGCGCATTGGCACGCGTTTCAAGTGCCGCTGAATCGATGCCTTTATGTCGAAACGATCTTTCTTGCCTTCCACGGGAGGCGGAGGTAAATGGAGAGCGAAGATGACGATATGTTCGAGATGAAAACGTCTTCCGGTAGCATCGGGCGTTTCCGTTACGATATTGCCGCGGCTGAATGCCGGCGAGCGTTTGTGCCGCGGCAATTTGCGGGACAGTTCGTAAGAAACTTGGGGCGATTGTCCCGCGGGTATTAATTGGCATTATTACTGCGTGCCGTATGTAACGCGAAGGAAATCGAGCGCGACGATCAATCGTGACGATCCGCATCGTGGATTAACCGCGCGCTACGAAGCGGAATACTCCCGCGAAATTGATGAAAAGCGCACAACGTGTTCTTAAAATCGTTTGAAGATATCAATTGTATCGATAATTGCGCACATCCGGCAATTCTTTAATTAGGAACGTTCAAGCGCGAAACAAAATCGAGATTTCGGGTTGCAACGCCGTAATGGATATCTCGGATGTGGGAGAGTATATATATTCTCGAGAGAGTACGAAGTTCTCTCGCGGAGAGAAGCGAGCAGAAACAAAGAAGGGGATAAACATGAAATAACAGAAAAAGAGGGCAGAAGGAGGCGGAGGATGGGGAAAAATGAGGCAAAACTGTATCGGAAGATAATGACGGGGTATGCCGGTGATCGGGTCCGTTCACCGAAGAAATGGAAGAGCACGATGCAACCGAGACACCAGCTAGATGCAGTTTGATGATGCTTCATAAAAAAATCTCTAGGCAATAACTTATTTGTGTTTTTTGCTTGTGCACCTTGTGTATCCCACCACGTTAACCGGGAAACGATAATTACTTCCCTAGAAACGATAATTACTTGCACCGACCCTGATATGATTAAGCAATATTTGATGGATGGGCGTTAGATCGGCTCAATATTTAGTCGAAAATTTCTCAGCGCATATCGACCGGCTTAGGAAGTCGAGACAATAGATAAACGTTGTGTCAAATTTTATCGAAAATCTTTTCCCGAGCGTTTCAATCGCGACGTGGCGTCATTAAGAATTTAAATTTAATTGAATCTGAATAATTTATGTAATGTATGACAGGTAGAAATGATCCGTGCGAGACGTATATGTGGCACCAGCATAATTATAAAATTCGGAGACGAAACTTCTCCGCAAATGAAATTTTCAAAGCTTTCCCGGCCGGCTGGACGACGAATTTGCTCGCATCCCGGGTACGCTCGCGCGCTCGCTGTCGGAGCCAATAAATTTTTCACATAACCTGTACCAATAAAATGAGATAGCGGGAGTAGAGGAGGCATCCCCGACGCGATCCTGAAACAACTATACTTATCGAGGATCGTGCCTCGCAGGGTCTGATGGAACCCCGCGTTTTCAGTCCCGCTTCTGTAATTACTATCTTCCACACACATATATAGGGATCGTTGCCTCTTTTACTCCGGTTCATGCCAAAAAACCGAAAACTTTCGGTTCGCATCGCATTTGGCAATAATCGCGCCCACGATTATTATTTCTCGCCGCATCATCTCGCTCTTTTCGCGTCATAAATTGTATTCGTCTGAACATCGCAATCGCGGAGTAACAAAATAGCAACGGCGACGACTCGTAGCTATCCCTCTCATCACCCCGCAAGTACATCGATGAAGGAATCGTTATCCCGGCTTTCCCCCTTCCCCTCCCCCTCCCCCACCCCTGCCCCCCGCCTGTCCTGTTCCCCTATACCGACGATCGTGATAAAACCATCGGACAATAATAAACAATGCGTGAAACGACAAGTACAGTCGGGCGACCGGGGGCATTTCGCGAGATGCTATCGTGCCCGGGACTCAGCCCCCGGTAGCGGAGCGCAATCAATCATTCGAACCGGATAAAATATAAAATACGGTACCGCGAGGCAGCGCTAGGCCGCGATGTGTGTTTGCCGTTTTATTTATTTGCACGGTCATGCAAGCTACGCGGAATTAACGTATTTTTTGCACGCGACCTCCTCCGCTGCAGGATGACGGCGGCGCGGGTCGATGGCGAGCACCGACCTAAGCTTTCGTTATCGCCCCGCGCATTAAAACCGGCCACACAATGAATATATAATAATTTTCTTTTTTTAATCCTTCCTTATTCGCCCCGCGACGATTTTACCCCCGAGCGTGACGCAACGACGTTTGAAGAATAACCATGCACGCGGTTAATAAGACACCCGGAGATCCGATGGGTCTTTAGAGACAAACGGAGGATCATAGAAAGTCCGGGTGTCTCTCTCACGAACATGCCGAAACGCTACGGGACGGGGCGATTCACATCGCGTGATGGATGGTACTCGCGGTATCTTGTATCGCGGTATATCGTCGCCACCGCTCTTGCTTATTAAACTCTTCGGTATTTCTCGTGGATGGGTAACGAGAGAGGCAGCGTCGTCGCCGCTCGTGCGAGAAGAAAGACGCGGGGAGAGAACGATCGGGGAGAAAGATCGATGCCTCGTGTTCACCTCGTGGGACCGAAACTTTTAATAAGTGTCATCTTTTGCTACCGAGGTAGTCGACAATCGCCTCATTATAAATCGCTACCGTACGTCCTTTAAGCGCGCCCGAAAAATTATCTGATTCGCTTAAACGACCGGACGGCCGGCTACCCGTACGCGTCATTCGATTTTCAATCCTTCGCCGCCAAGTTAGAATCTTAAAAATACACTTCTTGCCTGTGTATTAATTTCGTATTTCCTCCGCGTCATTCCAACGTTTGTAGATTCGCTGCCATGGTCTTTCTTTTTCGTCCACCGTATAAGTTCTTTCTGTCAAATTAAAAAATCGGACAGGAACAAGTCTGCAAGTGTTTCGCGATAAAATTGTCATGATCGCGCGATAATTCGAAGTATTTTCGTATTTGTGTATGGCAGGTGGTAGCGATTATTACGCTCGACTATGAGCAACAAAATATATCCTCGGGAGAAAAGCGCCTTCGATCTTATAGTTCTCCGCGGACACGCGGTACGAAACGGATGATTGCGCGCCGCGAACGCAACAGATCGCTACGTTATTATTTTCGCCAGTTATCGAATTAGATGTTGGCTTAACGGGTACGTATATAGCGTAGTCCCCGCATACCCGTCTCATAGGCGTACATATACGCGCGGCTCGCCGTCGACTTCTAATTCGCTCGTGTATCTCTCTCCGTCGTTATATGCGCAAAATTATATGAACCAAAAACAATCGGATATTTTGACCAGCTTATAGGAACTCTAATTTTGACCATCTAAGATAAGAATTTCGACCGCGTTGAGAATCGCAATCGTGCGAGGTCTAATTCACGAAGCAATATGTTAAAGCTAGGATATAATTATGACACCGTGTTAATTACGCTTTAATGTGCGTGTAAAAGAAATAAAAAATTATATAAATTGTGCGTCGTGCATGTACTCCAATATACTAAAATTGTCTCTAAATGCAGGTAAATAATCGCAAATTCGCGAGACTATGAAACACCTATCCTCCAGCAAAGCCTTCCCTCGTTCAATGTAAAATGTGAAAATAAGAAAAATCCGATCAATCCAGGCAATCGTCGTTAAACATTCAAACGATATACAAAGAATCGAATAAGACAAATGCGAAATCATCGTTTGAATACGATCAAAAAAATGGTTAGCATCATCGGTGGCGAGGCGAAATCATCGCATCGGCCGGGCGAATGAAGGCAAAACGCTTCCTTCGCCGGAAGGAAAAGCGGCGGCAGAGTCGAGTCCGGTTTCTAATGATCGTCGTCATGTCGATCGTGCTTTATGTCGCCCCTTTTGCATAAACGCGCTCAATTTAGCTCGGACAAGGCTGTAAATTATGCCGATTCAGGAACGTAGCGAAGATGACGCCCATGGGCCCTCTCTCACTCTCTTCCTCTCTTTCTCTGTCTCTCACCTTCCTCGCGTATGTACGTTCCCCTCTCCCCTAACGTTTCAGCCCTCCGCGTCTCGATTTCTCTCCTCTTTCGCCTTGCCACGAAGAGGAGGCATCCCCCGAGATTACGGCTCCACTCGTTACTACCTACAACGTACTTACGTTACTTTTAGAACTGCTTATTACTGTGATTACCGGCGCATAATGCGCCGACCGAGCCGTTCTACAATTTATTATTGAATTGCTATAATACGGACTGACCGGCATTGCCCGGCGTGCTGACATCGTTATATACACGTTGTTGTGGAAAACGCGTAACGCGAATCAAGTTTCCCTATACGCGTGAACAATTCACGACGACAATTCTATATTCATCGCGAGTTGATATCGTGATCCAATATTATTCAAGACGTTTCGCGTTCTTAAACGAAATTGGCCAACGATTTAGGAGACAATCCGACTTGCTTTTAATGTTAAACATCGTTGTAGTTAATTATTAAATTACGAATTAATTGAAATTTGCTTGAAATTGAATAAAAGATAAAAAAGTTTGGCTACTTCACTTATAAAACTTAATTCGTAAAACTTAATTCTTCATATCGAGTGTAATTCTAAAATTATTTTAACATTGATTTCAAATTTATAAAATAATATATCATTAAAAATTAACGTTAACAATGAGACCATATGCTAAATATTTTATACAATATATTATATCAATATTTTAAAGAAGGAATTTATTCTATAAATGCGCAAAGAAGCATAGATGAAGTATGTAATATATTTTTTTTTTTTTGAACGAAATTTCTCAATAGGATATTTCAATATCATTCTCAACGCGCATCTTATATAGGTACACGATTGTGTTTTACGCACTTCTCATTTTCAATCAAAAAAAATCTCAGCCATCTACTTGCTTTTTTTATCATATATTATTTATTTATTTTATATATTATTTATTATATATTGTAGTATTCGCTTAGTTTCTCTTTAATCGGAAATAGCATCGGAAAAAGTCTTTATATATTCAATATTTTATAGAACATTTAACGAAACGTTCTTTACCCCGTGTATATAGCCGACAGAATGTTCCGAGGAATTTTTCCTCTTCCGACGACATGAAATGCGGAAGAGGATGCCTAAGGCGTGGACTCCAGTGAACCACACGCGTGTATATACACACGGAGAAACACATGCCCGCACACATGCATACCCAGATGCTTGAACGCACCGGACAAAATGACCGGTCTGCCTGTCTATCCGCCTATTTCGATGCTATTCATTGTTACTTTCATGCGTGATTGGCCGCACTCAGGTGGTTACACAAAATAACACATCCAAATCGAACACCGTAAGTCATCGCGCGCGAGGAAGCAGGCTTGATTTCTCAAGTCGCGCTGTATTGCATTTTCTTGCAAAGTGCACGTTGCGGTACACACGAGAACAATCATTCGAACAGTAACACAAAAATCCGTGGGAAATATAAGACATTTAAAGAATGTTTAAAGAGATTAATGATTTCGATAAACTTTCTCAAACAGAAACTAGGCGTTTATAAGCGAATTTAAAATTTAAATATTTACCCAGACAGCACGTATGTCTAAAATACGTCGTAAAGACATCTTTTAGACATCTTTTGACACACATGTCTAAAAGACGTACATCTTTATAACATCTTTTAGACATCTTTTAAACATGTGTGCTATCTGGGTACCAAATTGTTATAACTGTCAATTATGATTGATGAATCTTACACAAACGTAAGAAAACATATTTCTTTTTTAATTACAATTTTAGGAAAATTGTCGCTAAAAAGATATACAGATTACGATAAAAATAATTTGAAATCTTGCTAACTTTAAATAATAGATAATAAAACAGAAAATTTAACTTTAAATAAAAGGACCCCGCAACGGTCATGGGGGGTTTTGGCTCCCAGTTAAATTTAACAATAATATAGGATAATGTAGTTCATAACATGCTGATAAAAAGTGTCCATAGGCACCAAGCCCAAAAATAGACAGTTTCCGAGATATAAGGCATTAGAGAGTGGAAAAATGAGCTAGGGTTTCAGGTTTCAGCTAATGGCAGTTTGCAACAGGCTGAATGCCATGCTTTCACTAAAACATTTACTTGATTGCTGGATGAATTATACTTATGCACAGTATGCGTGTTCACATAGTCAAGTCAATGATCAAACCATACGTAATATGTCATTGCATCGAATGACATGTATGCAACATATATAGCAAGCAAGAATCATTTACTTATTTAATGTTAATCTTTGCAATGTATGAAAAGTACAATAATAACTGTAATTCACAAGTCGGTTTAGTAGTATTATATTGTACTTTTCATACATTGCAAAAGTTAACATTAAATAAGTAAATGATTCTTGCTTGCTATATATGTTGCATACATGTCATTCGATGCAATGACATTATATTACGTATGGTTTGATTATTGACTTAACTATGTGAACACGCATACTGTGCATAAGTATAATTCATCCAGCAATCAAGTAAATGTTTTAGTGAAAGCATGGCATTCCGCCAGTTGCAAACTGCCATTAGCTGAAACTTGAAATTCTCATTTTTCCACTCTTTAATGCCTTTTATCTCGGAAACTGTCCATTTTTGGGCTTGGTGCCTATGGACACTTTTTATCAGCATGTTATGAACTACATTATCCTATATTATTGTTAAATTTGACTGGGAGCCAAAACCCCCCATGACCGTTGCGGGGTCCTTTAGCTTTAAATAATTAAATATTTGAAAATTATAATTATTGCATATACAAACTAATGTATTATATATGCAGTTGTTTTGTGCAACCAGAAAAGATACCTATGATCAGTTTATACGATAAACTTGTTTCGGTTATATTTCTCATGTATATTTCTCCATTTCCTTATTTTTTTTTAATTTAAATATTTTGAATATACATATAGTAAATATGAAAAAGTGCAGCTATAGATGTAGCGAACAGATCTCGTATGCACCCATTAGGTGCATCAAGTATTACATTCGATTGGCCTTTACTTTTAGATCCAACCAATTACATCCAACTACTGCCTACTGGATGCATCTGATGAATACAGCGTTACCTAAAAACACATGGTATATCATAACCTCCAAATCAGCACGCATTACTGTTGTTAAACACGCTACTCGAGGAAGAAAGTTACAGAAAGTTCTCATAAACAATCGACGAGGAATACAAGTTTGAGTGACAAAAATGTTGCGAAGACAAGCGCGATTACGTCGAGAGTACCTCTACAGAAAATCCGTGCAAGAAAAGGTGCAAGGTATCCAAGAGAAGAAGGACAAGCTGAAGCACAGCTTGGAGGAAAATGTCCCGATCCACCCGGACCTGAGGAAAAGCGCGTTGCACGTGCAGAGGAAGATCGAATGGGAGGACGCCGGGCCGGAGATGGCGATGGCCATGGGCACGGAGATGGGCGGTGCCGTGGTCAACCACGAGGACGACGAGTATCGCTGGGCCGGCGTGGAGGACCCGAAGATCGTCATCACGACGTCGCGCGACCCGAGCTCCCGGCTGAAGATGTTCGTGAAGGAGCTGCGTCTGATATTCCCGAACTCGCAGCGGATGAATCGCGGTAACTACGAGATGAAGCAGTTGATCCACGCCTGCCGAGCCAACGACGTCACAGACTTCATCATCGTGCACGAGCATCGTGGCGTCCCCGACGCCCTGGTGATATGTCATCTGCCCTACGGACCAACGGCCTACTTTACATTATCCGGTGTCGTAATGCGACACGATATACCTGACATTGGCACAATGTCGGAGCAATATCCACATTTAATCTTTCATAATTTCAAGACGAAATTAGGAGAGAGAACAATGAACATATTGAAGTACCTGTTTCCCGTGCCAAAAGAGGATAGCAAGAGGGTGATTAGTTTTGCCAATCACGACGACTTCATATCCTTCCGGCATCACGTGTACAAGAAGGCTCAAGGAAAGGAGATCGAATTGACAGAGGTTGGACCACGCTTTCAAATGAAGTTATACGAGATCAAATTAGGAACTCTGGATGCTGAATCAGCCGCTGACACGGAATGGGCCTTGAGGCCTTATATGAATACAACTCATAAGAGGAGATTTCTGTCTGACGATGATGGGTGGCAGCAAGAAGACAATATTTAATTTAATTTAATTCTGATATGCCTATATGTTTGTATATATATCAATCGTTTAATTTTGATAAATTTTCTAAAGCCACATTAATATCTCTAAATTAATACATTCCTGTCTGTACATATGATATTATGTATGCATATATAAAATGTATATAATGTGCATCAAGTATTCCTTGAAAGAGTGTAGAAAATAATAGGCAATATATAAAATTATAGATGATTAAAATTACTATTTCAGTATCATTTGATAAGCAATGATATTAATAAGTTATACTATGGTTCTCTTTCTATATATGTGTATATGAGAAAATTAATAAAATTGCTTTTGAAATTTCAAGTTCTAGGAGTAATAAGCTAATTTTGAAAGTATAATACATGTATAATATATAATGTAATTATTGAAAGTATAATATATATTATAATGTATATTTTAAATATTATACTCATTTTCACAGTAACTTTATCATAGCTAATGAAGAATCGTTTATGATTATAAATTGCAACACGCCTTATCTTATCGTTATAGAATATTCAGTTCGCGTTGATTATTTCGCATATAAAATTTTAATTTACGCATGTCTACCGTGTGAACGATAAATATGTGCTCATCTTACACGAAAATATATATTTTATATTTTATAAATTATCAGGGGTATATATTTACGAAAAATTCGTTCTTACAGTTGCAAGTTGAGAAAGAAGTACGAAATTACGAGATAGAGTAAAAATATTAATTATCACGTACCTCTGACAACAGCCACTTCATTTATCGTGACGATTAAGTTCTCGACCTGTCCTTCCCACGCGAGTTTTTCTTCCTTTTCACCTGAAAGTCAATAAGTAATATTTTTGTGACGCGCAAGAAAAATGTCGTCGCGCGAATCATTGGACCGTCATAAAAATTGGCCGAGCGGTGAAGTGAATTTTTTTTGCTATTCGAATTTGCAAATATGGCAGCGATACTCTTGATCGCAGGTTCCGAAAATGCGCGACTACGAGACGGACACTAATTTCATCGCGTACCTGTCAGCAGCCGCACGGCGAACGATGACGTCGATCCAGTCCTCGATTTTCCGCATAGATTTCGTTTGTCTCTCCCCGATTATTAATGATATATTCACAACCGCGACGCGCGACACAAGTTTCGTACCGCGAGTACGGGAGTACCGGTAGAAACTTGTCGAAGCTGGCGTCTCGCTTGAAGTTGGTCGCGCGCTTTGAATTTTGGGAAGTGGCGACACCCTGAAGTGGACAACAATATGGGCGCGTTCAGCAGACTAAGCCGCTCAGTAGCAGTCGAACGTGATTGGCTCTTACTTTTAGAACCAACCAATCAACGCAGAGTGTTGATAAGACGAACTCAACAGTTGTTTCTGCTGAACACGGCCAATTTCATTACGGCCCATAAAGCGATCATCTTGCTTCGATATACAGCGATCAAAGATCCCAAGATCATGTCCTATATTTCGCGATAATGAAAAGTTCCCTTTTTCTTTTCCCGATTATTAAGTATAATGTCCTTTTGTGTTCCTCGTCGCGCGAAAAAAGATTTTGCGAACCGGCACAAACTAATATCTCGTTTACAATTAATTTGCCGCGTATCTATTAGCAGCCACTCAGGGCCGATTTCACAGTCTCCGATTAACTTAGCGTCGACAAATAAAGACTAGTTCTCCTTCCCGTATAGGTTTTCTTTTTTTCTTACCTGATCAATCTTTATCGCAAGCCGGGTGAAAACTACTCGAATACCGCGCTGTCAAAATCAAAGCGTCGTCACATGTTTTGGACGTCGTCCGTGTGCGGCATTTGTTTCTTTCAAAGATCGCAAACAAATTAAACAAAAGGCCTTTTGTAAATTTACCGCGAGGAGTGTCGTGGTATCAACCATGATGTATTTACATCATGGTATCAACATCAACGATGGTCGTATTTTTATGCGATCCCTCGAAACGAGTGTATCATTAAAAGTGTCGTCGCGCGAAGGCGCCTATCGAACGTCGCGCCAATAAGCACGAAGAGCCACCGAGCCCGCGAAAATCCGAGGGCACGACGCCCGGGCGCGCCGCGGCGCGGCGCGGCGCGCGCGTTCGTTCGGGCATCTTGGGCAGCGCGGAAGGGAAGGACGGAGGACGCTATGGATGTGTTCGGATCAACGAAAGCACGCGCTCAGAAGAGCGACGGTGAGCATCGGTTTCTCGTCACACGCTGTTGCGGCTGCATCGGATAGACTGTCTTGCTTGCTCGCTGGTATCGCTTGCGGTGAATCGCATGATCTGCGCGCGTTCGTAGAAAATCTCTCGGAGTATCTTTCACCTTATAACGTTTCATTTGGCGTTTTTGGCGTTATGTTTGGGGGCGCTAGCGCTTCGGCGTACATGGCGGATAATCGTCGCACTAACTGCGCGCCGTACACACGAAGTAGACGAATCTGTCATGTTGACAGAAAAAACGGAAATTTCACGAGATCCATCTAGCCTCGGTCACGTCGAGCCACTTTTCTGCATCTATGACATTTGAAAGAGAGAATGATCATTCCATTTTCACATCCCGCTTAAACACATCTTTGCAACTTGCCTATATCTAATGAATGGACTTGTAAAAAGTAAACAATTAGAACCAGGAACGTAGAAACTGTCTTATTATCGAGAGCTTTAATCACCTGAAATTTGCTTACATCTGGTCATCATCGTCATCTCCTGTCTGTAAAGTGTTTAATTGAATAATTATTTTTCATAAAAACGTAATGCAGAGTTCTCAGAGAAAAGAAGCGAGGCAAAGTGAAGTGCGAGTTGTACTGCGACTGGCTGCCCACAACTTTAATAGCTGATACATTGTAGCCTGCCTAGAAGTAGTATCTCTATATACTGTGCCTATCCTGAACTCTATAAATGTTTAAGCCTGGTAGTTAGCTATTGCAAAGTACATTGGACCCTTTCTTTTTTTTGGCAAGGTGCAGTCTGCTTTATCTTTCAGATCTAGAGGTCACGGGTATCTCCCGTAGCGGACGCGTGAGGAAGAAATCCTCCAAGCTTGTCGACTTCGAATCTGACGATCTTACGGAGAATAAACTCAAACGACAGAAGGCGCAGCAGTTGCAGACTCAACAACTCTTGGATCAGTATGAAGTGCAACAACAGCAGCAGCAGCAGCAGATATTGCCCACGCAATCTAATCAGGCGGGTAACGTCGGGCAGCAGAGAAAGAATTCAGGCTCGAATCATGTGCAACAAAGGATCAAGATGGACCCCTTGTCTGACAATGAGGGACAGTCGTCTAGCTCGGAATCCGATGATCCCTCTGGGATAAACGAGGATGAGAGATACAGTATGGACTCGGGGAGCGACAATGAAGTAGATCCTCTCATGATCGACGAAAGAGAAATGGGATTCAGGAAGCTAGAACCACCACCAGGTCAGGAAACCCCATCACAAGCAAATAGTTTATATATGCTTGAAAAATGTAAGAAAAAGTTGGTTATTAAGGATGGAAAAATTATAGGCAAGACGAAGACACAGCGCAAGGATAAAGGGGTATGTACTAATGAAGAACGATATCGAAAGAAGGGCCTTAATTTTTTCATATTTTTAGAAGACAAGATTTACCGCTTACATGCTATGGGCAAAGAAAGTTAGGCCAGAACTGTTAGAGCAAGATCCTTATATGGGTACCTGAGCTATATTATTTTTTCTTTCATAAGCATGCAAGTGCATGCAACTTCGATGTTGTTTACCGATCGTTGCTTTTTGTAGATTTTGCGGCAGTTTCTAAGCGATTAGGAGAGCTGTGGGCTACAGTACCACATCTGGAAAAGTACAATTGGCGCAGGCGTGCAAAGCGCTTGGCAGCAAAGCCTCATTCTTTGTCGCCAAGTAAAGATGAGCCCGTTTGGAAAATGCCACTGCCCGCCTCGCGAAAAAAATTCATTAATAAAATTGGTGGGTTTTTTTTGGTTAATTGTATATAGGCAATATGTACACGATTTGTATGTGTCATGTTATGTATAGTTTACGTATGTCTGTCTTGTTTCCCGTGTGCATGTGCATTAGCCAAAAATATTTATTAAATCGAATATATATATATATTATATATATAAATATGTGTATACACATATATATATATATATATATATATATATATATATGTCTTGTGACTTTTGTAGTTATATCTTGATTTGGCTCTCGTGTGCATGTATTTCATTTAAATACTCAATACGGCATTAATAAATTATTCTGTATATATTGTATTTCAGGCAATGGGAAAGAAACAAAGCCCGCTTCTGCAAAAAAAACTATTCAACTCGGCGTGCCATCTGTTGTTGGGAACGTTCCAGTCTCACCACCGTCGAATCGCACCAGTAAAGATCTGGTTAATGAGCCGGTAATAGGCACGGGAATGTACAAAGTCGTTGGAACGCAGCCAATCGATGTTGCAGCCCATCTCAAATTGCTTGGTGAGAGCTTGACAATCATTGGAGAACGTTTGAAGGAACACGATGGTCAGATAGCTGTTTCGGGCAGTCTTTCGGTTTTATTGGATTCGTTGCTCTGTGCCTTAGGTCCGTTAATTTGTTTAACGCAGCAATTGCCAGAAACTAATGGAGCTAAACCTGAAACACTTTCCCAAATGCTCGACAACATTGCTTATCTTATGCCTGGTCTATAATGTACAAAATATAGCCGGAAAATATGTAAAATATTTAGAATATAATGTAAATATTTGTATGACAATTTAGATTACAAAAAAATAGATTATATGAGCGTGAAAACAATAACAATGTTTATTTGCTAAAAATTTAAATCTTAAACACAGATTCTCGTTATATTTCGTCTACTGTCAGATAAAAAATAACATTTATGTTTTATATAAATAATATATTTGTATAAAAGTTATAATAAATATTTAAATAGTACTGCATTATATAACTAAGTAACTGTACATGGCATATAAATACAACGTCACAATTATTGTTCTGTAAGCGAAATGGGCGGGCATGTACAAAATAGATTCTTATCACCATATATGTCGTCTATCCTTCCAACGCTTGGCCAAATCTTGTTACTTCCTTTCACAAATGTCTAAAAAAAAAAGACCAATTAATGTGTTATTAGTACATGTTTGATATAATGCTCACGAGCTACTTACAGCAGGGAAAGCTGCTAACTCTCGCGAATATGGTCGATTCCATTCGGTCGTTATTACTTGCTCCTGCGTGTGAGGTGCCATTTTCAAGGGATTCTGTGCAATATCTAATTTTCCTTCTTCAATGTTCGCAATCTCCTTCCTTATACCTATCGAGAATTACAAATGTGAGTAAACGGCAAGAATGTTAATGCTCGACAATAAGATATTTTAAGCGTTATTTAAAATTTTTTTAGAACTTACAAATTAAAGAGTCACAGAATCTATCCAGCTCAGTCTTGTCTTCGGATTCGGTCGGTTCGATCATTAAGGTACCGGCTACGGGCCAACTCATGGTCGGTGCGTGGAAGCCATAATCCATCAGTCTCTTCGCAATATCAACGGCCTCAACATTGGCAGTTTTCTTGAAGTCTCTTACATCTAGGATGAACTCGTGCGCAATCAGCCCGGTTTCACCCTTGTACAACGTTTTGTAATACTTCTCCAATCTCTTGCTCATGTAATTGGCGTTGAGAATAGCCACCTGCGTAGCTTTGCGTAAGCCTCTCGGACCCATCATCTTGATGTAAGCCCATGAGATCGGTAGAATAGCGGACGATCCGAAAGGTGCGGCCGATACGGCACCGAAATTCTTCAACTCACCATAGCCGTTACTCGAACAATTTACTACTGGATGATTCGGCAGGAAAGGTATAAGATGTCGCTTCCTATAAATTATATATATATTTTTTATATATTTAACTTTAACAATGTACAAGATTCTAAAATTAGAATAATTGCTTACACTCCGATGGGACCCATGCCGGGTCCGCCACCCCCGTGAGGAATGCAGAACGTTTTGTGCAGGTTGAGATGCGACACGTCGCTGCCGTAATCACCAGGTCGGCACAAGCCAACTTGAGCATTCATGTTGGCGCCGTCCAAGTATACCTGCCCACCGGCATTGTGCACCATGTTGCATATGTCGCCAATCGTTTCCTCGAACACCCCGTTCGTCGATGGATACGTGATCATCAGGCACGACAGCGTCTTTTGATACTTGTTGATCATCTCTTTCAAGTGCGCCATGTCGACAGAACCGTCCTTCCGTACGAGAATCGGTTCCACCTGCATACCCGCCATTTGAGCGGATGCGGGATTCGTGCCGTGCGCGGATATCGGAATCAAACAGACTTGTCGATGTTTGTCGCCCCTCGACTCGTGATAACATTGTATAGCCCTCAGACCCGCGTATTCACCTTGCGCCCCGCTATTCGGTTGGAAACTAATACCGTCGTAGCCGGTGATCGCGCACAGATCTCGTTCCAATTCGGCGAATAATTGTTGGTATCCCTCAGCCTGCTCGAGTGGAGCGAAAGGATGCAGGTCGGTGAAACCTTTCAAACTGCAAGGCATCATCTCCGTCGTTGAGTTCAATTTCATCGTGCAAGAACCCTGTTAAACGCTAATATTACTAAAGAAGCAAATATATGCGTACGAGTACCAGTACAATATTTGTAACAAATAATAATCACCAGTGGAATCATGCTGTGTACGAGAGATACGTCCTTGTTCTCCAGAGACTTCATGTATCTAACTATTCTCGTCTCCGAGTGATAGCTATTGAAAACAGGATGCTGTAAATACGAGATAGTACGGTGGAAATCCGACTTGTCCAAACTTTTCGCGAGAAAGCTTTCATCTTTGACCACCTCTTCAACCGTAGTGTTTGCCGAAAATATCTTGAAAAGATCATTCACGTCCTCCGTCGTCGTTGTCTCATCGAGAGATATTCCGATCGTACCGTCATTAAAGTATCTGTAAATTTCGCAGTTTTATTTGATGAAATCATAAACCATTGTCGTCTCTATTTAGGGAAATACCTTAAGTTTATCTTAGCTACATTCGCATTTTCCTTTATCGTCTGCACAGAAATCTTTGGCGACACTGTAATGGTATCGAAGAAGTATATATTATTTATTGCGTTTCCAGCCACCTCCAAGCCCTTCGCCAAAGCTAGCGTCAAATTGTGCACTCTGCTCGCAATGTCTCGTATTCCCTGAGGTCCGTGATACACCGCGTACATCGCGGACATATTAGCCAGCAACGCTTGTGCGGTACAAATATTGCTGGTGGCCTTATCCCTCCTGATGTGTTGCTCGCGCGTCTGGAGGGCCAACCGATAAGCGTCCTGTCCGCTGGAATCTCTCGTAACGCCTATCATTCTGCCGGGCATTGATCGCACCAGTTTCTGTCGGCACGCAAAGAACCCAGCGTGAGGCCCACCGTATCCGAGAGGCACTCCGAAACGTTGACTCGTACCCACGCATATGTCGACACCGAAATCACTCGGCGGTTGAAGCACAGCTAACGCAAGTAAGTCGGTGGCAGCGCAGACGAGTGTCTGTAGCGAAACATATTGTGATTTTAACATTTTACATGTTAAGTTAATATCCATTCATAAAAATTACAGAACATTTTCCCTTCTGTGGAAATATTTATATCTTTGTTGGGATATATATTATAATTTTTAACAACACATACTCCATTAGCATGCGCCTTCTTGACAACGTCCTCGAAATCGTGGATGCAGCCAGTTGTGTCGGGATACTGCACGAGAATACCGGCAATATCATCTCCGCTGGTGTCTACTTTAAACACGTCTCCAACTTCAAGCGTTAAACCTAAGGAAGCGGCGCGTGTTGCGATAACGCTAATAGTCTGAGGATGCACCCGGTCGGAGAGGAACAATTTTTTTCTCTTATTATGTCGACACGCAAGCGCCAGGGCCTCCGCCGCCGCTGTCCCTTCGTCCAGGAGAGAAGCGTTCGCCACTTCCATCCCCGTGAAATCGCATATCATGGTTTGGTAATTCAGCAAGCCTTCGAGTCGTCCTTGCGAAATCTCGGGCTGATAAGGAGTATATTGCGTCGTCCTGTGGCGAAATGCAATAAAATTGTTTATACGATTCTCTTACGCATCTCACGTTTATCAAATTATGTGGCAACGCGATTTACCATCCAGGATTTTCAAAAATGTTACGCATAATCGTGTGCGGCACGCAGCAGTTATGGTACCCCATGCCTATGTAAGAGCGCCATACGTCATTCTTTTCCGAAATTTCTGTGATCCGTTTTATTAGATCGTACTCGGCTGCAAAAATTATTTGTATTAATTTTTATATGACTTCGTTTTATATGACGATGTAAAATTATAATTATTATTTATTGACATATTATGTCAATATGAAAAGAAGATACGAAAATATAATGGGAAAAATATGTAGGTTGTATACGTAGTATATTGCAGCACGCGATATCGGGAAAAGAAATTAAATGTGGAAATTTATGTGACGGCATACGATTAAGTCTGAGAAACACGTGAAAGCGCAGCAGGCGCACGAGATTGAACTGTGACCGAAGATAACATGGAGGGTTATCAATATTAGGGCAAGTCGAATCGCACGGGAAGTCTCGTGACTTGTCACGTTTTCACGGACTGACCCACAGTTATCACGTCGTATCTTACAAGAACAAAAAAATACATTTTTGCTATTTATACAATCTTAAGAGAAACTTGCGCAATTTTTGCAGACAATGAAACAAAGACCTAACAATTTACTCCAACCATTAACACGATCAAATGTTGATTAAATCTAAATATCGTTGATTAAGAAAACTACTCACTGACTGGCTCGTCAAGATTTAAATTTCCTTTGTGAAGAATTTTAGCCGGTACCGCAGCTTCTGTTAATTCATCAAGACTCTGCAATATTACGTCGCGCATAAAAATTAATCCAGTTGCGGTACAATTTTCACCGTATAAATGATTTTTCACAAGTAAATTACCTTAAATCCAATTAGGCCTAACATTTCTATCTGTTCGTGTTCCCTGGGTCCAATGTGCCTCGCTTGAAATTCCTCCTTTTGCGGGAGCAACTTACTCAAATTCTGCCTGTGTAAACTACTCAATTGCAAACCATGTATATGCCGAGTCACAACGTTGTGCTTATTTAGGAGCCTGGAACATTTTGCCATCTTCAATGTGCACTGCATCGTAACTTTGAAGAATAACGTGCACTCAGAGATATATTGGAAGTCGATTAGAATGCGGCGTTCAGCATTTAATACTACGGTCACTCGAGGCTCTCCTTAAAACTAACAAGTGTTAAAGTTAACGGAGGTTTTATACTCAGTACATATAGATATCACACAGTGATGTCACAACCCCTGATTACAGCTTATGAACTTATCAGCTTTTGAACCTTGAGCCGTTCGACGTCTAGGACAATATTGAGAAATTATTTTCATCGTTAATCTCGTGACGCTGAGAAGTTTAACGTTTGATCTAGTACAATCTAACGGAATTTTCTATCAAACGTAAACAAATCTTATTTTGCTTCTATTTTGCAAACGTTTGTGCAACACGTGAAAGATTTCATGTGACGCAAAGTAACTCTCGCAAATTTTAATTAGTTATCGATTTAGTACATTATAAGATTCAATTACATTAAAAAAAGATTGCGATAAGACAAGCAAATATGTTTTAGTTTCACAAAAAGTTTTTATTTAAGAAATGTTTTTAATACAAACATTTGTACGTAAAATAGTTCAATTCATGAGAAATGTTCTAATACATACAAGATTGTTTCCTTATAATAATGGTAATACATTTAATATCGCTACGCTGTATGTACATTTAAAATAATTATTTTAATTAATTTTAATTCAAGAGACAATTAATCGAAGGATTGAGAAAGTTAAAATATAATCGACAAACATCTAAGAATTAAATTACTCTTTAATTATTCTTGATGGATGTAAAGAAAATAAGTTACCGTAAAATCAAGTTTTATTTCAAAAATTTATCTTGATTTTGCGTGAGTATCTTAGCCGACGATTTAGCATCCAAGAAAAGCGCATTGACTTCCTCAACGTCCTCCTTCTTAATGCTGGTTCTTTCATTGATTTTCGCCGTCAAAGCCGCAGGTGTTAAAAGTTGCACTACATATCTCAGAGTAGTTTTCGTGCCGAGTTCGCTGAGACTGGACAGAGCTTCATCGTCGATTTGCAATCCTTCCGTAACAGCTCTTAGTTTAACTATTTGTTCGATCTCTTGTCTCGAGTATGGAAGAGTTCTTACAATGAGAAGACGGTCCAACAGGTCGAGAGGTATGCCGTGTGGAGAGATAATGTCTTCAGATCCCCGGATCACGCAGCGGCCACGATTTGTAGCGAAAATAACGATCGGTGCTATGGCACTTTCCAACGCACGATGTAGATAAGTGAACGTCTCTATGTCTAGCATATGAACCTCGTCTATGAACAATACTCCTGGTACTAACTCAGCAATGCCTTGATCGATGTATTTGTTTACTACCTTGTTTATCTCTTTCCGCAACTTATCTGAAATGATTTGTTTCTGATTAGACATATCTCTAATTATAATTGAACGAGATATATAATTATATATCTCTAATGTATAACTCAATCTAAGAAAAAATGTAAGTTTATAATGTAAAATATATTAATACGCCTGTTTCCATTCCATCATTTAACAGAATGGCACTACAAGCATCATCTTTAATTATAACTCGATAAATAGAACCTAAACAACTTGTATATTTTTTTCATTTTGAGTTTTAGATTTACTTGCTGAAAATTACGAATTATTCTGTATAAATAATGTACCGATAATTTTCTCTTTTACCTGTAATTTCGGTTTTCTTAGGTTTCATCAGTTGTCCCATCATGGACATTATGTCCTGTCCTCCTTGTGGCTTGGCATTAGCTACATCCAGATCATGCAACGTTACATCCTGAATAACTTCCTTCTTTTTGTGTACATCGCCTTTCGGTAGAGGAACATATTCCTCCGCTTCCAGATCGAATTCCGTAGCAAAATTATCGCTTCGACCTTGCCTCTTTACCGCCCCGCTATTGGCTTCGATGTAGATTACATCGCCAGCTTCCACCTTCTCTTTTTGCAGTGACTCATATATGGAAGGGTCCAGTTTTAATTGTTTTGTGCCTTTGGAAGTCTTCAATCCGAGGACTACGTGAGATACAGTTTTACCATAGCCACCCATAGGATTCTCCGTTTCGACAGGTGTCAACTCGGTGACTTCGCCCTCGTATACCTCTTTAGTCTCTTTGATCCGCAAGCCAATGGCCCTCCTGAAATTCTCCATGAGGACCTCGGTTTTCTTAATCTCCGAGCTGTAAACCTCCGAGCCTACCATAGGACAGAAAGGTACTTTGTTACCGAGTTCTTGAGCGATGGCAAGCGCTATCGCGGTCTTGCCTGTGCCTGGCGGACCAGCCAATAACACGGCGCGTCCTGCCATCCTCTTTGACTTTATCATGTCGACCACAATGCCTGCTGCCTGTAAAATCAACATTACGCTTAACAATCCTGATCGTCATCCATCGAATCATTAAGTCCCTTGCACAATGTCAGGCAAAACAGGCAATAAGAACAGGGAATAGAAATCAGAAATCACTGAAATCAGGTATAAATGCAGAATAAACAGTGAATAGACACAGGCAATAAACACAGAGTTTCTGTCACGTTGGAAATTCTGTGCCTATTGTCTGTTGCCAACCAATCGCAAATAGCATTCGAATTTTTTAGGTTGTAATTAACAATTTTTTTATTTCTTGTTCCTAATTGCTCGTTGCCTGGCATTGTGCAAGGGGCTTCAATGTACAACGAGAAAAAATGCAAACAGGACTTTGATGCAAACTTTATATAGATTTTACTTTCATCTCTATTGAGAAAATAAAATATGCATGACAATGAGTGTTTCCAGCAAGGTACACATAAATACATAAATAAACTATTGTGCTAGTTAGTGTGCTATGTTACTATTATTATGGCTACGGTCAACGTGACGCTACAAATGCTTTGAAGCGTTCTTCTTCTCTTTCTTTCTTCATTGAAAGAAGAGAAGAGGAATGCTTTGAAGCATTTGTACCCAAGTAGCACAGCAAGTCACAATAAAGTCAAAATGATGTCAAAATGATTGCAAAATGATGATTTTTGATCATTTTACCATCATTTTGATTTTATTGTGACTTGCTGTGCTACTTAGGTAGCGTCACGTTGATCATAGCTCTTATACGTGTTAGGATGACACGTGGCTCCGCGTGAAGGCGGTTGATTCTTAATCAGGGGATCTCTGGTTCAAGTCCAGCCTTCATCCCTCTCATGAATCTCTCAAGTTATGAGATACATTAGAAAGTTTTGGCGTGAATATAAAAGAAGTAAATTGTAATTCGGGAGCGAATAAATTTACATTTAAATAATTATTACAACACCTAAATGACTAATTAGAAATAGAGAACTGTAACGCATTCTCTGGTGATACAAGAGATCTGCGATGCATTCTTCTTGATACTCAGAAATTGAAGTTTCTATTGTTTATAATTAAGTATAACGGCACGATGCAGCGTGATGCTTGCCGGAAAAAAACATTCCGACGCGGTTCCCGCCGCTTTCAAGGAAACCCTAACCTCTCTCGCCATTTCCTGACCGACGAGACCGGCCGCGCTCTGGAGGGCCGTGCCACTTTCATCGAGTCCGAGGCCCTTGATGTGCGTGTGCGCGGAGATCCTCTGGGTCTTGGCGGTGCTCTTCACCTCCTCGATCTTCATCGTCGTAGCTCTCTCGCAAAACTTGACCGACGTAAACCGGCGAGGCGAGCACGTTCGCCACGTTCGAAATACTTGGAGCACGTTGCTATAGCTATCATGATCATGTTTGTTCGATTGAATACATCCCCTCCTTCCGGTCGCGTTGTTAAGGTGAAATTTCACGGGCAGTGAAAAGTAGCAGCAGATCGTACTGATTGGCTACAAAATAGAGAAGTTCTAGAAACTCGAGAACTTCTCTATTTTGTAGCCAATCAGTACAATCTGCTGCTGCTTTTTACTGCCTATGAAATTTCACCTTTAGAGCAACGCCAACGCCATTAGCGGAAATCAAATGCGCAGCAGCTTGCGCGTCACGATCCGATGCGCAAGCTCGTTTTATTGATCCGATATTTCGCGGACGACTCCGTTATTCGCGAATGAAATTATAAGAGGCAAAGCTCAAAAATAAGAGATATATCTCCCGAATTTGTCAGTCGAGAAGAATACGGTTTTAAAAATTCTGATTGTGGAAAATAGAGATTTTGCAAAGCTGACCGCGTCAAAAAGTCCGCGTCTAGCAATTGATACGTTTTTTGAAGGCTAGATGTCTCGCGGGACGACGATTTCTCGCTAGCGCCGCGGACGGGCTGATTTCATATATAAGAGCATTCTAGGCAAGCCTCCGTTGGGTCTGATGCACCTGGGAAAAAGCTAACGATAAATCGTAATCTTAATTTGAAGTTGCCGCTAATTTCAATACAGTTGAACTATCTCAGCCCAAGGTGTGACGTCGACCCATTTTGCTTCGAGATACCGTTTTCCCGCGGATTCTTTTTCGTCGAACCTCAACCCTTTTAATTCACTGTACTCTCGTGCCATTGTATTGATTCAGCTTTCCGTTCGAACGCGACCGACTACTTATTTTAACCGCAACCATGTATTCTCATCTGTTTTGGATTGGATTTTTTTCGAGGCTTTTAATTAATTATTAAAAATTTATTTATATCTTCGCGAAAGACATGACATTAATTTAAATAAATATTTTTCTGTACAAAGTCATGTTATAAATATATCGTTAAATTTTTCTTATAATGTAGTATTATTAATAGTAATATTAAATAGCATTATAAACGTTTTTGTATAATGACATAAGTAAAAAAAAGCTAATTAGCGCGCATTTGTAGTGTTCTAGTAGCAGAAAAATTAAAGAGACGGAACAATTGCAATTAATCAACATTCGAGGACTCGAGCTTTAATTTTTCTTATCTATTTCTATGCTGAAAAAATTCACTCATATTTAATTGTAACACAAATCATATTACATCAAAATTATAATATAGAATCGAGATACTACAATATAATTCGTTCTTCGTAAGATTATCGTGTGTGACTCGATATTCTATAGAACAAGAAACCACACTCGAACAAATTCGAGAATAATAAATAAACGTTTATTGTAATGTAGATTTCAACAGCTTACAAAACTTATGCGTTTATTAAGTACAGGGATTTATTTCTTTCAATTCCTTCGATTCTATATCCTCCCTAAAATGGAATCACACTTTATACAGAGGCTTTGCTTCTCTGTCTTCAAACTCTGGTACTATCGTCTGGATATCTTTCATCTGGAACGGAAAACTATGTATTAAATGCAAAGTATATTACCGATGACGAGACATCGCGCAAAAAACCTTACCTTAACATGAGCGTATAATATGATTCCCACCAATGTCAAAGTTATACCAACGACTTGATTTATCGCTAACGTTTCGTGGAAAAGTAACGAGCCTCCTAGCAGCAGAAGGCAGAATTTGGAATGTCCAACCATATTATATCTGAGCATTTTGTTAAAGTGCATAACACTTGAGTTTGTTGACATCTCGTAATATAATACATATTAATGTAAGGATACGTTAAAGGCGAAGTCTTTCCTATGATCCAGTAGGAAGTTAAATTCACGAAGAACGCGACCACACCCGACAGTATCACCATGATCTGTAATTGACGTACAATATGATCGTTCAATAATCTCGAAAGCTCCTCAGATTTGTCGCTTAATGTTTCAGAAACGTACTATGTCCAACAGCGACCAACTGTGCGTGAATGTCTGTCCGACCGGCTCCAAAATTGGGACAACGATCAACAGCATAACGGCAGACAGTGGCGCTTGATAAAATAACAACTGCATTGGATCCATTTGAAACTCCTTCTGCTTTCTGTTTATCATCTGCAAGAAATGATAAATGAAATAATTGGCATTGCGCACTTGTACCTGCACATTAAAATTTATATATAAAATTCCATAAATTATCAAAAGTTAGAAATAGCAGGCGCAGCACGTACAACTTGATACAGAGATGTCACGAGTACTCCCAGCGTCGCGTAGATGGTACCAACGACGTTGAATTGTATGTCGTAATAAAAATTGATCACGACTCCCAGTGTAATCGGTATCAGAGTCAACTTAACGAGTATGCCAAAGTGCTTCCTGTAAAATATCATCTGCATCACTATCACGCAGGGCGTGGTGAGCATCTTCGCCACCTGATAAGTCCCGACTGTGTTGTGGGCCAGGCTCAGGTTCGTCAGGACGACGAATCCGCAAAACGTCATGGCGATCAACACCATCTCCTTGATGTCGATGTCCTTGACGCAGAAGACATCCAACTTCTCGCAGATTATCAGACCGACGAACGTCATGAAGAAGTGTATCATGGACAGCGTGATGTTTGGAAAGCGTGTGTGGACGTAGAGCCATTTGTTCAGGAGCACGATAACAATTGAGAAGGCTATGTTTAGCGTCAGGTAAAACACGGTGACCACCTTCTTGTTCATCTTTAGAGATCCTAATAATGTTTGCCGGCCGCGAAAATTCAATGATTCCGTTAACAATAAATGTTAACGTTGGCGTTAACGTTTCAGGACATCAGGTTACATCTCACGCGAGCGCGCACACGGGGAGGCTCCCGGACTCCCGGCTAGAGAAACATCAACAGTAATACCACGACCGTGTTCCATTCGGGTTCATTTATCGCTCCATCCGACAATCACATAATTCGCGTATGTCGAACGGTGTGCCATGTCCGAGTGTCTGGAGCATCCGTTCGCCAATCATTCAACATTTCAGACGGCCGACAGCGATTGACATCACGCCATCGAGAAGGGACGCTATCAAGGGACAGTACATACGTGATACGTACACCAGGCGATCCCACGTGACTTTCTTTCGCGAATGCACGAGAGTGCGTTCCAAAATAAACTGACTACTCTGATAAAAAATTTCTCATATTTTAGATTTATGAAAAATTCTGAAAAAATATGTCAAACCTCTCAGATACTTTCAGAAACAATTGGATGAGGATTTTCAGAATATTTTGCACGTATGAAAATTTTTTAATAAATTGCGCGGATTTTCTCATATTTATATTCTTTTTACAAAGACGGAAAAAATCTGAAATATTATTTTATTCTTTTATTATTATTTTGTTTAAGTTTCTCTAAAAAACGTTCCAATTTGTATAAAAAAGCTAAAAAGCTGTCTTAAAATTTTCATAAAAATTCTGATATATGATCTTATTAATAATATAAAAAATTCTGAGACATTTTTTTAGACTTGAGACGATTTTAAATATAACATCGGAGTTTATAAATATCGCTTGAATTTTGAATTATTTTGTTTCTCGCGATATTGCCGAGAGGGCATTGGTGCGCAGCGAGGTTTTTCCCGCCTATCTCCGATAAATATCTCGTCGATGACGTAAGTGAAGCACGAGGCGAGCGCCAAAAAACCGTTCGATAACCGCTCAAATCTTCGGCGGTTTTTCTGTGATGTAAAGTGACAAAATTATTGTAGCAACTTCCTGAAAAGTATCGGAACATGGTGGAGTTCCCGCTGGGGTATCGCGAGGTCGTGCCGGACCAAACTCTGCCAGAGAAATGGAAAGAGATCACTCTGAACACAGGTAAAGCGTGTCCTAACCTCCGCCCGGAGACTCCGGCCACCCGGCAAACGAATTTTCGCTCGCGATGTCACATAAAAACGCCTCGAGGAACTGTTCACGGCGACGCGCAAGTACGACGCTCGCGGAATAATGTATCGTGTAACGTTTATAAGTCGAAGTATCAATTTTCGCACGCTCTAACCTCTGCCTGTCTATGCTCGTTCTATGTAAATTGATTTTGGATTTTTAACGCCGTAAATTAAACGGCACACGTGACCGATTATTTGTATATGTGTCAAACGCGTACGTCAATTTGCCGCGTTTCGGTAAAATTAATTTTAGAGAGTAGTAATTATTATTTAATTACTATTAATCACTATTCTCTTGCTAATATACGAAATCTCATAATAAGTAATCGCATAATATATGATAAAAATTAAAATAATTGTGTTATTATATTATTCTCCATTAACGAGGAATGCATAATGAGGATTTTATTTTTACAGGTGGAAGCCAAAGCACGTTGCAAGACATAAAAGTACCGGAGAGAGCAGGCGGCTACTCGTACAAAGATTCTTCCACGTATTTCACTCGTAACCGCTTTATTTACTGGCGCATTTGCCACGATGTACTCGAATTGGTCGAGCACAGTTTGGATATTAATCTTGCCAACTGTCGAGTGAGATACAAATTTACGGACACTCCGATTCTAGATGGGATTTCCATTCACGAGACAGTCAACTCCGTCATTATCTTGATCGTCACTGTTTCCAGCGTTCACAAGCTTTCTTTTTCTCATCCAGATAAGATCCACAATCAAGTACGCATTAATTTTGTTACTCGTTTTTGATATATATTTTGTTACCAAGAATATTTTGTCAATAATAAAATATTCTATTTTCTTTAAGGAAACTCTATTGGGCACATATACAGATCTCAGTGTACAATCTATATTCAGCGAAGCCACCGTACAACATGCCAGAGATCCTCACACATTTCACATTATTTCCAATGCTGGAGCTACAAGTAAGAGATTGCAAGATATGGCGTAATAATTACAACAACGCAATAAATTTAATTTTGTCACTGTATTATGCCAGACATTGATTCGACAATGTTTATAGATTCTCCAGTGCCTCATGCAGCAGCGTCGTGGCTTACCTTGCCGCAAGAAGAGGCGCTGTTTGCCCTTGCCTATAGTTCGGCCACTATATTACTCTTAAGGCTCGATACTCTCACAGGTCTCGTGCACACCAGCGAACTGAAACAGGACTCGATAATGCCCAAATTTTTAAGCGGCATAGCCACTGCATTCAGAGGTCGTAATACCGAAGCTCATGTGGCTATGTCTCTCGTTATACACAGTTACGGTAGCGATACGTACCTGTTTGCGTTATGTCGAGAGGGCAATGTACGTATATGGTCCTGTAACAAGACGCAGTGTGTGGCTGTGACGGACGCAGCCACCGAGAATCGTGTTGTATCTCAAGGTGCGCAGGCCCACGTCTTGAGGAAAGCGCTGGGCAACGATAACGAATTGTATCTTGGAATGTTCTTAAAATTTGGCACGAAATGCGAATTCAGCATTCTGAAGCCTGTACAGGACAATGGCATATTCAAGTTTGTTAGATTATGTGCGTTATACGCGCCAGATGTGAGTACTTTCATTGATATGCCTCTCTTTTTATGTATCATACTGTGAAACAAACGTAACGAATTTACATTATTTTTACACAGCAACATCTGGTGGATTTTGCATTTACGCCAACTAGATTGTGGGCAGTGTGGAGGACCGCGGACATGGATACGGTGGCAGTGACTCACGCACAGTTACCACTAACGGCACTAACGCATCGCATTAATCCCGCATGGGAAACCACGATCTTGGAACAAGCGCGCGACAGAGATTATATTGTAACCGAACCTGGAACGGATCCGAGAGAAGCGTACATCAATTACATATTTCATCCTGGACAATTCTCATTAGCGGACATCACGAAAGCTCTGAGCATCTACAGAAGATCCAATATAGTTGCAGACATGACCTTTTCACCGGCCGTTTTAAAGGAGAGGGTGTGTATGGCCGTAGAGGCTGAGATGCAAGCGGAAGTGATGGATTACGTGATTATGGATGAAGATTATCTCGAAATCGCTAATCGATGTTGGTCGAAATTCTATTCGTGCGTCGTTCAATATCACGCCAACGGTACTCGTCCAGTAGGCCTGCTGTTACTGCCGAGCGTTTACGGCGCAGTATTATTGAAGAAGTCCTCGTTCTCGCTTCTGAGACCTATGGAAGCCTTAGAACATCTGGTGCTTTGCAACGATAAGTCTTATATTTCTCGGTTCAAGACAACGCCCGTTCTGTCGCAAGATGAGGACACATGCCAAGATCTAATCGTGTTGATGTCCGCGTTGGTCATGTTGGGAGAACAATTATCTGAAGAGACTAAAACGGAAATCGAGAGAGAATTGTATCATCTGAGAAGTCCAGATATCATAATCAACGATTTGCTGTCGAAACTGATGTTGGAACCCGACGATTCTGTGAGTATTTTAATTAATTTCTATTATCGTTTTCTTTATATGTTGGAAATCTCTCCCATGTAACACGTACACTGTTAAAAATAGCTGTCGGATTTTGACTTCCAATCGGAACTCTGTCACAAACTGAGTAAAGTCAAAGACATATCGAGTGCCATGGCCATGTTGTTGGAAACTTTAACGTATGATCTTGGGCAGCCAAATAAGCTGCAATTTGACGATGATCACGATACTTCGAAGATCTTGTTGAACGTCAGTCATCTATTTGGCAGTCAACTAGGAATTTCCGCGGTGGCGGAAACCATAACGCAAATAGCGCTCTTGAGATTCTCCATCTGCAGGGATTTATTGATGCTGCAACAACTCATACTGAGGCGTCCTGAGATGTGTAATTTGAGATCTTTACACACTATAAGATCATCGTTGGCGCCGAGAACCGTTGTACTTACTCAAGCTTACTATGTCGTCACATGGATATGCGAATCGACAGCAACGTATACGCCTTCGCAATCATTACTGTAAGTCTTACATCGTTTTAATGTAGTGTAAAAACTATATAAATTTATTTCCTATTATTACACGATATCTAAACAGCATCGTGAAAACGTATAAAAAAAATTATAAAATTTCAGCGAATCCAGCTCCCAGCGTCTTTCAACTCTTAAGCTCGCTGATTCGCGAATTAATGTTGGACAAAGGCAGCACCGATCTCTCTCGCTGTTAGAACTGTTTATTCACAGTAGCGGTGCGAAACACGCTCATATTCTGATGGCCCAAGCGAATATGGACTCAACCGCTCTGATACCGTGGCATTACAGTATGCTAACGCATGTGACGCTTCTCGCGCAACTTGTGTATCCTTTAATAACATAAATCAGTCTTAGCAGTTTGCGTGAAATCCAGATTCATTGTCTCTTCATATTTTCTTAAACAAAGCAATTAGATGGCCGATATCCGGAAATTTTATCTTCCCCGAATGGTTACTCTCCAGTTGCCAATTCCTGCTTGTTCAAGAATACGTGAGACTTCTGAATATGTGGTGCGAATGGAACAGCGCCTCGAGGAAATTTATACTAGCCGTTGCCTTATTGGAAATGGGAGAGATGCAAAAGGCGTGCGATCATTTTCTTCGTGCTTCCAACGGAATATTGACCGACGTGTTTTTAGTGGATGCCTTACTCAATTCTAACATGACATCGAAAAATAAGGATCTAGTTCATTATTACCTGAAAGTTATCAAATTGTTTGAGGAACATAATGCGTCCGACTGTATCATAGAGATCGCCGAAACGGCCATAACAACTGCCGACGCGGATGATCCGAATTTACCGACGCTTCACTCCATAATATTCGCACAACATTTGAGTCTGGGTCATCACACGGAAGCTTACCATTGCCTGAATGCGAATCCAGACCCCGTGCGCAGAGTGGACTGCTTACGGCAATTGGTTGTTACGTTATTCGA
The DNA here is from genome assembly GCF_030848805.1 of Temnothorax longispinosus. Classification (NCBI taxonomy): domain Eukaryota; kingdom Metazoa; phylum Arthropoda; class Insecta; order Hymenoptera; family Formicidae; genus Temnothorax; species Temnothorax longispinosus. Next base: position 3,644,019 of record NC_092364.1, on the reverse strand, counting down.
AAAGAAATTGTTAATAGATTTGATTTCTTTTCCCTACGTCGATATGTACGAGGATCTCGAAAGAATAGTAGAAGGTAGAGCCAGAAGCGTCGATCTTATGGAAAACAATTATTATAATTTTCTATACAGTTTCCATATCAATAAGCAAAATATGCGAAAAGGTGAGTTTCTTGTTCTATAATTGTGGGCATCTATGTCACGTTGCTACAAATTTCTTTAATATTTTCACAGCCGCGTCCATAATGTACGAACAAGCCATGCGTTTAAGTCAAGAACCTCACTCCACGCCGATTATAGCGAAGCAAGCACAATGTTTACTGGCGTGTATCAATGCTTTGCATCATGTAAGGGAGAAGTACAGATGGATCGTAAGGCCGGTAATTGATCAGAGCATCCCCAGCGAGATGAACTCGTCAAATCCACAAAAGAAGAGAAGCATTGACGGAAAAGAAGTATCGCATTACAAGATAAAGAAACAAATTGAAGTGCTCGAATTAGATGACATCAAAAAAGAATATTATATAGTAGACGCAAGATTAAAAATATCGAAAGTGAATTCGGAAATGCATATAGTCACCCATACCGGTAAATGTCTTTTAACTACGTAATTTATCTTTACAAGGAAAATGAATGGATTTTATTATAATTTAAAAATTGGATTATTCTAAAAAAAATATGTTTATATATTTCAGAACTATCCGAGCTTATCGTCACCTTGTGTAGCACTGGTTTGTACGCAACAGCGTTACATTTATGTGATGTATTTAAAATTAGTAAAGCCTCTGTACTCAAAAGCTTGACCTCTCAATGCATCAAACTAAGTCAACGCGAAGATCCAAATGCCTGGGATTGGCTAATACAAAATGATATATTTGGTTCGCATAATTATTATAATTTTTGTAAACCGTTGCTGCGGAATATTTTTTCCAAGAAATATATGACGGTCAATATTCTTTTTCAGATATTGGAATATCTAATACAACTATTACGAACACCGCTTGGAGACTATTGGAGTACTTCACATTGAAGCACGAAGAGAGTGATAACTGCGAATTACATAAGGCCGTTGCGCAAAAATTATTGCAGGAAGGAGCTTTTCTACCACAATGGTTATTAATATCGTATAAGGTAACTACTCAGTCAAATTTATATGTAGTATTTCTAGATTTATAAAATATTATATTCACATAAAAATTATTGTAGAAGCGAAACGCCTCAGAACTTCTACGTCTCATGCTAAATACGGGTCGTCTAGTGGAAGCCACCGACTTAGCGGTAGATTATATTAACGCGGTATTAGGTAGCGGTAAAGAATATTTTGGTCTTGAAACACCATTAGTAGCTACCGCGCCGTCTGTTTGGTTACCACATAATACCATAGAAGTATTGTTAAGTGAATTAAAGCACTTGAGTAAAGACTCTGCTCATAAAGAGGTATATATTAAATGTATATTTTCAAGTATATTTTTATACTTATATTATTACCGTAACTTGATATTAATGCTGCGATTTATATTTTAGAGCTACGAGAGATTAAACGCAACGTTGGAGAGCTATCTGAAAACTGTAAAACGCGTTTCGGAAGACATGATTAAAATGAAAATGATGAATGAACAATCTTAGTGGTAAGTAACATCTATTTATTCAATATGTATACCTAAGTATCACAAAAATTCTTGTATGTATCAGTTTTGAGCTCCCAGTTCAATGTACATATGGAAGAAAGACTTATACAATATATATAAGTCAATATATATATAAATATAAAAATGAAGGCATAAAAAATTAACATCACAGACAAATATTCTATATTAATTAAAAAATTACAGACGTTTCGGACCTATATAGGACTATCCTCAGTGTCGTACAATTAAGTCGATTAACGCAACAGTTCGTTGAATTCAGAGTAAACTATGAAACCATTTAATTAATATAGAATATATGAACACCAACACCTTGTTACGGCCGCTGCTTTTTTGTCTGTGATTTCAATATATATAATTATTTGGTATAAATGCATTAAGTATAAACTGGATCAGCTAGATCAACTAGATCAACTGGATCGTCATTAAGTAACAATATAGTTGTTAGTATGATAACGATGATGAGCAGTGCAGTAATAATTGCGGCTACCGTATGAGGACTTCGTTCGAACAGTACCTGTAATGGCCGTTTGAAAATTTAAATTTTAATTGAATATTCCATTAATATATATATATATATATATATATATATATATATATATATATAAAGTGATCGTGATTACAATAAATTTAAAGTCGTTACCATTAATAAAACTACTACTGCAAGAATAACAACAGATCCGACATGTAACAAAAAGGATGCAGCCCATTATAAAAAAAATCTTATGTAGAAAACAATGTCTTGTATTATTTTTATATCAGATGCTCACCTAAATGCAAATTCTGTTTAAGCCTAATACTTATGTATTTTTCAATTGCAGAATCAAGCTCACTTGTATCTACGGTTCGCGTATCATCTCTCAACTGGTCTTCTGCGATGTACATACTTGTGTCAATTTATATTATTAATACAGTAACTGAAACAGTATAAAAAAATTATCATTTATAATTTTTGAAGTTAATTCTGACTTTTACATCTATCAATGAGTTTTCCATTATGTAATAAGGGAATTTTTTGTTTGTATGGTGATTTAAAGTGCCAAGAATGGATTGTAATATACTTTACATATCTTGTTAGAGTACAGTCAACGGTAAGGATGCCTTGTTGAATGTTTAAATTTTAATCTTAAATTATTGCTTGTTACATCTCATTATTTATTATTATTCCTATAGCTTTAGAAGCTACAGAATACGTATAATAAAGTTAAATGCGTTGCCACGTTTTCTTTATTTGTACGTTGCAACGTCCACAGCCTTACCTCTTCTGTAATCTAACAATGTTTATTGTATAAAACATTCTCATTAAAGACTGTTACTGATTTGCGTCATTCTCAATATGATAGTATAATATTATATAGAAATAATTTCTTCCATTTTTACATTAAACACGAATATCAACAAAACAATTTTTTATTGTTGACCGTGAGTTTTAAGAGCAGTGATGTAAACACTACGTGTTTATAAACCGATGTTTTTACTTGCAACTTTTATTTAAATCCTGTCATACTGTCTAAGATAGAAAGTAAATTTTATTATGAAAATAAAATGAGACAATCATCTGTATAACTTTCAGAAAAATGTGACATCATGTAACCATAATGTATACCAATGAAAACATTCGTGATTATTGAATCAAATATTATAATAGAAGATATGCTTCACATTTTAAATCTTGTACATTTTTCTAACGTGGTCGTATGTGTGTAATTGCGTTACTAACAACAGTTAATTCAAATTCAGTGCCAAGCGAGTTTTATCACTATATGAAATCGTCCTAAATAGTCAAATCAAGTGTCTACTACAGATTTTATCCACAAAATGTTAACGGAAATGTAAAATATTGAATCCACTCGATGACAAATTGACAAGAGAAATAGAGAAAAACCTGTCGTTTCGTATCTGCCATATAAATAATATTTCATTTGTAAGATGACAGATACTGCTCGAGTTCTGTTGCCAATCTGTCATCAGATTGAATGACCACGGTCAAACTCCAATTAGCTTAATCAAGCAACATCTGCACAATTTTAACATAGAATTATAAATTCAAAATACATGAAAAAAAAGATTAGATTGAAGATAAAAGGATTTAGAAACCGCTCCTGCCGGTTGAATTAATCGCCAACCAAGTTAATCAGAATTTGATCAAAGTTAAACTTGCTACCAGGTTCTGCCGGCAAAACACAAGCGTACCGTGAACACAGTTGACGCCAGTCTATCAAGGGTACGTTCCCAAGTATACTGACAAGACCAGGATCAGACATCCAAGTTATATACGTTATACATTTTCTCTACTGTCAGCATATTCTATAACGCATCCAGAGAAACTTGACCCAATCTGCTGGTGTACCGATAACACTTTATTCGCCGAAGCTGGTGTATTCTAAATGATGAATGAACAAGTACAACCTAGTGGTAAGTAACATATCCATTTATTCAATATGTATAAGTATCACAAAAATTCTTGTATATATCAGTTTTGAACTCCCAGTTCAATGTATATATGGAAGAAAGACTTAGACATATATATAATTATTTGGTCAATATATATAAGTCAATATACATATATAATTATTTGGTATAAATGCATTAAGTATAAACTGGATCGTGATTAAGTGACAATATAGCTGTCAATATGATAACGATGGTGAGCAGTGCAGTAACAATTGCGGCTACCGTGTGAGGACATCGTTTGAACAGTACCTGTAAAGGCCGTTTGAAATTTTAAATTTTAATTGAACATTCCATCAATAAAGTGATTATGATTACAATAAATTTTAAGTCGTTACCATTAATAAAACAACCACTGCAAGAACAAAAATTGATCCGACTGGTAACAAGAAGGATGCAGCCCAATAATGTCTCATTTCAGGTTCTATAAAAAGAAATAATTACATTACGTTAAACTTGTTCTAAAAAATCTTATATAGAAAACAATATCTTGTATATTTTTATATCATATGCTCACCTAATTGCCAATTCCGGTTAAGTCTATAAATGGAAGAAGGCGATTTTATTATAATACTTTTGTATTTTTCAATTGCAGAATCAAGCGCACGTCTTGTATCTACGGTTCGCGTATCATCTCTCAACTGGTCTCCTGCGATGTACATACTTGTGTCAATTTATATTATTAATACAGTAACTGAAACAGTATAAAAAAATTATCATTTATAATTTTTGAAGTTAATTCTGACTTTTACATCTATCAATGAGTTTTCCATTATGTAAAAAGGGAATTTTTTGTTTGTATGGTGATTTAAAGTGCCAAGAATGGATTGTAATATACTTTACACATCTTGTTAGAATACAGTCAACGGTAAGGATGCCTTGTTGAATGTTTAAATTTTAATCTTAAATTATTGCTTGTTACAACTCATTATTTATTATTATTCCTATAGCTTTAGAAGCTATAGAATACGTATAATAAAGTTAAATGCCGTTGTCACGTTTTCTTTATTTGTACGTTGCAATGTCCACAGCCTTAACTCTTCTGTAATCTAACAATGTTTATTGTATAAAACATTCTCATTAAAGACTGTTACTGATTTGCGTCATTCTCAATATGATAGTATATAATATTATATAGAAATAATTTCTTCCATTTTTACATTAAACACGAACATCAACAAAACAATTTTTTATTGTTTACCGTGAGTTTTAAGAGCAGTGATGTAAACACTACGTGTTTATAAACCGATGTTTTTACTTGCAACTTTTATTTAAATCCTGTCATACCGTCTAAGATAGAAAGTGAATTTTATTATGAAAATAAAACGAGACAATCATCTGTATAACTTTCAGAAAAATGCGACATCATGTAACATAATGTATACAATGAAAACATTCGTGATTATTGAATCAAATATTATAATAGAAGATATGCTTCACATTTTAAATCTTGTACATTTTTCTAACGTGGTCGTAATGCGTGGTGTAATTGCGTTACTAACAACAGTTAATTCAAATTCAGTGCCAAGCAAGTTTTATCACTATGAAATCGTCCTAAATAGTCAAATCAAGTGTCTACTACAGATTTTATCCACGAAATGTTAACGGAAATCTAAAATATTGAATCCACTCGATGGCAAATTGACAAGAGAAATGGAGAAAAACCTGTCGTTTCGTATCTGCCATATAAATAATATTTCATTTGTAAGATGACAGATACTGCTCGGGTTCTGTTGCCAATCTGTCATCAGATTGAATGACCACGGTCAAACTCCAATTAGCTTAATCAAGCAACATCTGCACAATTTTAACATAGAATTATAAATTCAATATATGAGAAAAAAGATTAGATTAAAGATAAAAGGATTTAGAAAGCGATTCTGCCGGTTGAATTAATCGCCAACCAAGTTAATCAGAATTCGATCAAAGTTGAACTTGCTACCAGGTTCTCCCGGCAAAACACAAGCGTACCGTGGACACAGTTGACGCCAGTCTATCAAAAGGGTACGTTCCCAAGTGTATACTGACAATACCAGGATCAGACATCCAAGTTACTTATATACGCTATAAATTTTCTCTACTGTCAGCCGATTCTCTAACGCATCTAGAGATACACTTGACGCAATCTGCTGGTGTACCGATAACACTTTATTCGCCGAGGCTGGCGTATTAGCGCAATTATACGCGCGTATACATGCTTACCTCGACGTACAACATCCTCTCACGCGGGATTCTTTCGATCAGTGCCATTTCCCGACGAGCAACATCGTCCGAACTGAAAACAGAGATAGAGACCAACAACAAGCTGGAACCGACGTGATCGGCGGCATACGGTTAACGCACCCCGGCCGCTGCGCGCACCGTAACAACATCCTACTTGTATCGCGCCGAGCGAGATAAACAAGTTAAAAGTTCAATCGCTCCTCTCGCCGCACGCAAGCGGCGAGATACCTGTCTTCGGTCCCGCAGATCACCGCAGATGATTTCGTCTCGTGGGTACGTACATACGTACGCTCGCCGCTCGCCTCGACTGCACTCTTCTTGCACCCGGCGCGAATATAAATTCACCTATTTTCTCGTTTTTTCAGCCGCATTTTTTCCGCTACGCGGAAGACTGAATCCACGTGCGAAAGGAACGCTGGAGAAGGCGAGGAAGGATCGTAGGCGTGATCGAGCGAACGACTCGAATCTCGCGTGCGCTTAATTGAAACCTGTCTGGAAATCTGGATCATCTGAAGGGCTGCTCGACGAGCTCGTCTACCGAATTCGTGGGTCCCCGACCCGATGGCGGCGTGCTAGAAAACCGGCTGTTTTGTTGACGTTTTGTACATAAGTGACACCGCGCGAAATCAAGCAGGATGATGAAGATATCGGCGCTCAACGAGGAGTCGAGCGAGGAAAGCGAGGAGGAGGATGTACCCACGATCACGAAGGAGGCGCAGGTACCCCACGTCTGTTTACATTGATATGTAACCTAAAAAAAAATCTCCGACGCTTCCCTGCCCCGTTTCCTTACCGTTTACATTAATTTACAACGCATCTTTGCATCAGCATTGTTTATCCAGCGTGCGTAATTAATGCTCGAAACGATCGAGCGCACGCAAATCCATGTCCGAGTTCTCTATTCGGAACCAGATTGTGCGTGCAACTTGTATACATCTCTCTCTCTCCAGCGAGGTGTGCAATCTAAATTATTGCGCACTGATAATCGTAAAGTTAGCGATAATTAAATTGATACTGAAGGAATACACTTGATATGTGGGATAAAATAATTGTGAGATAATTTCTTCCAGGAACAAATAGCGCTGACCGAGTACAACAAAGCCCTGGAACTGTTGAAGGAGAACAAGCAAGAGGAAGCGCTGATTATCTTCAGGGACCTCCTGGATACCGAGCTGTTGGACGAAGTGGAGAAGCCCGAGGTGCCGGATGGCAGGTCCAGACCGATGCTGTCTCTGAAATATTCCTGCTTCAAGAACATCGGCGCCATTCAGGCGGCTTGCGAGAATTACGAAGACGCCGTGGAGAATTACTGGAAGGCTGCGAACCTGGACGATTCCGACGTGACGCTGTGGTACAGGATCGGCACGTTGGCCATGAAGACTTCCAACCTGGAACTGGCTTGCTCGTCATTCAAGCAAGGCCTGAAGTGTAATTTCAATCACTGGCCGTGCTTGGACAACCTAATAACTGCCTTATACGCCGTTCCTGATTATATGAATTGTCTGTTGTATATTTCTGTGGCATTGGAGATGGATCCTTGTTATGTGAAGGGTCTAGCTTTCCGTGACAAGATATTTAAAGACATTCCGTGTATGGAAGAATGTTACAAATTGTACAATAGCGACTGGCAGTTAGACCCACCCTTGTATACCGAATACGATCATGTATTAGGTGACAAATTGTTGGCGGAGGCGAAGGAGGTTTCCAGAAAGTGGGCGGAAGTTTGCAAGGCAGAGTTTACGCTGAAACCCTTGCCGGAGTTGACTTTAAGAATGCCCTTAACGAGCTGTACATGGCTGGCTCTCGGAGAAAGCCTGCTGGACATGCATAGATATATCGCCGAAAATAACTTGAATTTTGTTAGCAAAATTGTGTTATCGGTCCAAAAACCTAGCGATAAAAATGCAGCGAGTAATGAGGGGGAGGCTGTAGAAAGTAATGTAATTATGATGGAAGTAGATCAGCAAAATGACTCAATTCCGAACGAAGTGAATGATAACGACAAACCTATTAAGATCGAAACGGAAGATTGCGAGATGTCGGACGACAATCAAATTTTTAATACGGACACGGCAATGGAAATTGAAATTGAAGAGGACAAAAAGTCTTGCTCGAGCGACGTGCAAATAGTCGAAGATGAGGATCCGTTGAGAATGTCTGACACGGATGGTTTGCAGTGCGAAGAACAAATTGAAACGAAAAATATAGAATTGGAGGAACAAATGCACTCCGAAGCAGACGCAAATGTCGACAAGTTAGAGAGCGACAAAGTCACAGACGACGTCTACGGCATGGATAATGGAGTACCTAATGAAAAATCTAGTGACAAGGAAAGTGATAAATCAAGCGATAAGGCTTCTGACAAAGGCGCGGAAAAAGCAAGCGATATAATGTGTAAAACAGACAGTAGTAAAGCTCATTCCGAGAAAGGCGATGGAAAGGAGGAAGGACAGAAGGTGAAGAAACGGCGCAGAAGTGCACTATGCTTTTTGCAGCAATGGGCTTGGAGTTGCAACAGCATGAGACGATCCGCGAGAGTAAGAGGTTCGAACAGAAGGGAAGCGGAGAGGGATGATGTTCAATTAGAGGAAACGCTTAGAAGATTGTTTCCTAGTACTCTGTTGTATGTACATTAAATAACTATATATACACATGTAATTAGTTTAGAAGTTGTAAAATATAATTTCTTGTAATTTGTTTTACAGACCTGAGACGGTAAGATTAACTAAGGATGATGCTAGTAGGAATGTCGAAGATTCTATGGACACCATGGATATGTATCAATTATTTGCGAATCAGGAGAATAATAAAAATGTGGAAACTCTCAAAAGCTCGGAGAGTTCTAAATCGCCAAGTCCTGACACAAGGTATTTGCCTATAATTTAAGCCTTTGTTAATATATGTACCTAATAATGTTAATCTAATTTTTATCCGCACAGTCAACCACGGAAATACTTTGGGACAGAAGCAGAAACCGCCGATGTGGACGCATTTATAAACCAGCATAGCAGTAAAAGCAATTTAATGATAATTATCACGAAATTTGCAGAATTTTTATGTACTAAATGGAACCAAGAATGGCCGAAAGGAATGTCAGATATTTATCTACAAGCATACGTCTTTATGAGGTAGGTGCATAGAGATTAATTTTCTATGTTAAAAAGCGAAAGATTTGAATTAAAAATACTTTTTTCAGACAACATATTCCACATTTATCACCATTTGATGAAGATGCCAATGACAAAGTTTTGAAGTTGGATACTGAAGCGACATTGTTGTTTGGTGAGCTTCATACAGACAGATGGCTAGATAATAAACCAGATACTTTGCCAAATCCAACGTAAGATCCCCAATAATTGTTTCTTTATATTGATAAAAATAGCTTCTTGTAGTATAAATGAAATTTTTATTGCAGATTAGATAAACTTGGCACTGGAATACCAGCAGAAGAATTGGGACATATTATATTTGCGAGTGTTAGACAGGATCTTCTAAAGGAAGAAAATTTATACACATTGCTGAGAATTCTATGGCTTAAAAGTAATATTTTTCTGTGCCAAGGTGATATAGACATAGTCATAGAAACATTAGAACTGGTAAGAACATGCAATATTAAATTAATATTAAAGTAATTATTGTTACAAACTAAATAGATCTGAATTTTTTCAGTTATTAAATCGCCTGCATGAAATGGAAAGTAGAAACCTAAATCCATGTATCATGCTCTTAAATTGTAAAAATAACTCTCAAATTAGTGCCAAACTTGTGAAGAAAAAGCTTACATCAATCCAAAGGTATTTTTTAAATATTTATATTAACTATTATACGTTCCACGTTACTGTATATATTAAAGCTGATACTATAATTTAATTTTTTATTATGTAGAGGTCAAAAATTAGGCGAAATTCAACATCTATATGAAGAAAAGAAATATGCAGAATTGTCTTGCATATTGCAGGATACTTTTAAATTTGCCAAACAGAGACACAAGCTGTTGGTAACTAATGGAAATATTGTCGACAGAGTTCGACAGTTAAACATGTTACTTGACAGCTTATGGCAACTTCAACAATATGAAGTAATAACATAAATATATACATCATAAAAAAATACGTAAAAAACGCTAGATTTTTAATAATATTGAATACTTTCAGGAATGTTATGTCTGGGCAGAGGCTTGTCTGAATGAATCGTGGCAGAATTATTTGAACTCCTCTGACGAAACTGAACAGAAAAAGTGGACAAGTTCTGTTGTAACGGCACTTCAAAAATTAGAAGATTGTACGATCAAAGCCAGTGCATTTATTGGTAAGATTATCTTATCACCAATGACATTCTTGTAATATATTATTACATTAATTTCATGATTTATTATAATTTCAGTAAGATATCTGTCAGAATCTCGTCTATCGAGATTGGTACAAAACTTAGTTCACATTGTTTGTCATCAATTGGATGTACCAGAAAATGCTGTGGAGATGCCATTGGAAACTGTTCTACCTTGGATCCTATTACATTACATTCTACAATAGTAAGTTTGTCGAGTAATGTGTATAGTATACCGTTATTATATATATTATGAAATTGATTTGTTAATAGCAAAGAAGATAAAGAGAGAGCAAAAACCGAGTCCCCTTATAAAAATAAATCACAAAGTTCTCATAATTCCGAATCGGATGACGAGGACGACGGCATTCCACCGTCCATCATGATTTTATTCATTGCACATGAATTTATCGGCAGACACTCGTGGTGTTGTTTCAACGAGGCGAAACTTCTGTTCTTCATTATGAATCTTATTATACCGCAACTCGAAACTCCTCTGTATGTTTCTATCAAGAATAGGCTCACGAAATATTTGGAACAGATATTCTTTTGCCTATACGGTCATCCGAACAGAGTGAACAAGATGCGGCCGAAGTATCAGGATCACGGAGTACCGCAAATGGAATTAACCTGGGACGGGGCGCAGCTGCTGTTTGATTTTTACAAGCCGAAACAACTGCCAAACTTTCAGTCCCCTAGAATTCTTTCTATCACCACGGATACGGAGATACTGTTCAAGAGAATAATCAGATTGGTTCCGCAGGAAAGCGATCCGAATCAAATAGTGGACGAAATGACGGCGTACATAATCGGCGCGAAAGATAAGATGCCGAGCGTAACGAAACCTTTACCGCACTCGATATCCACTATTTATTATCTGTTGGGTGACTTTTATTTCAAAAACAATAAATGGGAACACGCATGCCGATATTATTTATTAGATTTGTGTTTATATCCAAAGGGATTAAATTCGTGGACCGGTTTAGCTATGGCAACGGGTAGCATAATAGAGATTTGGTTGAACAATTATAGACCTATGTAAGTATTGTTTTCTAAATTTCACTTTGCTCTTTATGTATTATGTTTTTTTTTATTATGTCTTTGATATATTTCAGAGGAAAGGATAAATTTCTCAACAAGGCAAAAATGGCGCAATCGAGTTATCACCATGCTATCGAGCTGGCGCCTGGTCATTCCGTAATTTGGACAGAATATGGGAATTTCGTTTATATGGTTCATTCATTTTGTTCACGATTGCTCAAACAAGAGACCGACACGTTGAGTATGGAGAGATTTGAAATTTTGGAAACTAGAAAGGAAGAGATGCTGGAGATTGCAGATCAGTGCTTTGAATCCGCTAATCGGATATGTCAAACTATTGAAGAGCCATCCATACAGCACGATGAAAGGTGGCTTTATCAATATATGCTTGGTAAAGTTGCAGAGAAGAAAAATCAGGATCCTCCTGTATTCTTGGAACATTACGCAAAGGTTAATAATTTTATTTATTATATTCTTTCTCTTTCTTTTTTTTTATTAATATTTGATACTGATTAATATACTGCTATCTAATTTTAGGCTAGTGAATTGTTATATGAGAATAACGCTCAATATCCACGTAGAATAAGTCACAAGAGCCCACAAAATCTGTCTATAGAGGCCCTAGAAGTTCATTATCGCATTCATGCAAGTATACTGAAATATTTGGAGCAACACGAGGGAAAGCCACTGAAGAAGTCATTAGGTCAGTTGTTCCATTGGCATCTTAAAAACTGCTCCGAGGGGCCCTTTATGAAGTATCAGCCCAAAATTAACGACAAGAAAAAAGAAGAGAACGCCGATATTGAGAAGAGTGTGTCGAAGGAACTCGACAGTACAGCGGATACAGATAAAAATGTAGCAGTATGTCAACGCTCGAATAGTATCGAAGAGATAGAAATCATAGATAAATCGAGCAAAATCTCTGATATTAAGTCTGCAGAACTAGGAAAGTCTGAAAGTCGTAAGAGATCTCCCGATGAACCGTCACATGACAATACAAAGAGAATAAAATTAAGTAGCGTTTCGCACTTACAATTAATGCAGGACGTCGTAGCCTTAATAGATGATATAATTACCAAAGTTTGCGATATGGTGTCGCAAAAGGAGAAAACGAGCGATGATATAATGATCATATCTAGTGATGAGAGCAATGAATCAAAATTGCAAAAAAAGAAGCTGGAAAACAAGAGTGCCGATAAAATGAAATCGCAGACGAAAACGGAGGAGAATAAGAAAAGTTCGGCAAATATATTGACAGTCGATTCTGAACGTAAGACTGATGATGTACAGGATTTAATGGATGCTCTCATGAAACAGGCAATGGAAATTAGTCAAGAAACCCAGCAATCTTCAGCGGATGACGAGGATACCAGAAGATTTGATGGCAAATGGTTGCAGAACGAAGACTTGCAATCTACTGTAAGTTTGTTACATGTTTTTACTTTTTATATATTTGACTTAATTAATTTCTAATGTTAATTGATACGTGCAATTAATTTTTATGTATAGGAGAAAGACAATAAGGACAAAATAGAAGAGAGAAGAAAAGCGCAAGCCAAAGCGAATGAAGAAATGACTTTAAGTAGAAGAGGCTCTCAGGAAAGCACCACTACTACGCAAACCACAACTACGACTACGGAGACAAATAATTCGAGCTCTAGTAGTAGCGAGGAATCTAGCAGTAGTGATGATAGTTCTGACAGCGATAGTTCTAGCGACAGTGATAGTGAATCTGTCGACAGCGACGCGGACAAAAAGAAGAAGGAGCCTAATAGTGTAGAGAATGGTAAAGTATACTATTGCTCATTATTATGGAAATAAATTAATTATTTAATTTGCAAGTATCATATTTTATTAGTGCACAAAAATTATAAACTTACATTTGATATTTATATTTTGAACTCTAGAAGAACAGATGCCAGAAGAAGAAGTGGCAACATTAATTGCGTATTGCTTAGCTGGCTTGGAGCAGTGTATATTAAGGTTCACAGAACATCACAAGTCATTTTATAGACTTTCACACTTCTTCTTTAACAACAAAAAAGCGAAGGATACCGTAAAATGCAAGGACCTCTTATTAGGGACATACACTTGTCAGTTCTATCCCGGACAAAATTTTCAAGGACTTTTTGCCGAGAGAAGAAGTACCAACTTTTTTAATGTAAGTATTCTTATAATTTTATGATGTAAGCATTCTTTACGTGCATGATACATACATACGTATGTGTACACACATAGTATATGAAATTAAAAGTTACTTTAGAATAATACGATAATGACCTGTCAATTAAGTCAATGCCCAATTTAAATCATTTAGAAAGTAATTTTAATATTAAACGTTTAAATGCAGCTTTATCAAAATATTCTATAACATTTGCATTATGTATCTGGCTATCAGAATTTGCCACAACTGAACCTCTTGCATCACCAACAAGTACCGGAGTTAAATTAGTTTTAAAAGATCGCATTATTATATCTGGTTGTAGTGCAATTGCCATGGTGATACCATCCGCTGGCAGCCACGTATTATTTTGTTTTTCTAAAGCCTTTCTTTCAGCTTGATACAAAAAGCTTGCGATAGAATTATCCATACTTTTGTAAAGGCTTCTATACTCATCCTGTTTAAATAAAAAAAAAAGTTCCATTATTTAAAGATCAATATAAAATTCAAATGCTTACAGATATATTTGTAGATATTATGATATATTACTTTTGAAAAGGCATGAGAATGTACTGTGTCTATCGGAAGTATAATGCTAGGTTTATTGGTATTATTTAACACAATCCAATCACTTTCTGGATCTTGCTTAAAATTAAATTCAGCTTCATTCCTTTTGATGTTCGCTCCCATCATTATATGTTGCTTGGTTAAGTGTAGAAAATTGGGTTCTAATGCAATTGCTGTAGCAATTGTTGTTAAAGGTCCAAGAGTGACTACAGTTATTTCACCTATAAAAAAAATTGGATATTTACAACATATATATTAAATTAATAGAGAAATTATATATGTTAAATTAATAAAGCTCTAGTATCGTGAGCAATTTTTTTAAATAAAAGTAATTATACCTGGATATTGTTTCACTAAGTCTACAAGCGCCACAGAAGCGTGTTTCGATCTGTCGACCTTTGCAGTTATCTTTTTGGTAAAATTAAAATCTCCAAATCCATCCTTACCAAAGTAACCATCATCTTCATATTCATTTATTAATGGTTTTTTGGAGCCAATATATACGGGTACCTACCAAGTTTTGAAAAAATAATTATAATTACATACATAGGTATTGTACGAGATCTTTAAATATTATCTATAAATTGTAAAAAAATTGAATATATATATTTAAAAATATTTAGTTGTTAAATACTCACTTCTTTGTTAGCAACTGTTAAGATTTTTAATAAATTCTTTTCTACATTTTTTATATTGGTATTGCCATATGTGCCAGTTATAGCTAGAATTTCGATTTCACGAGTTTGAGCCTCGTGCATGACAGCCAGCATTATTGCCAGAGCATCATCTCCTCCAGGATCTGTATCTATCACTATTTTTCTTGGTGTAGTACTATACTTTTGACTATTTTACAAAAGGGACTTCTATATATATTCCAATATTATTTTATTGCAAAATATTATTCGCATGCAAACATCTTATTCATTAAAAAATTTGCAAAGCAGTATAGCAGTAGAAACCTTTTACCTATTTTAGTATTTGCGGTAGATTATAAAAAGTAATCAAATAATTATTTAATTATTACCTGATGGTGGAACAAAGTACATACAGTATTATCATAATTTTAGATATAGCACGAATTATAGCCATTTTCCTTTAATTATCTGATAAGACCTGTAATTATGTATGAAATTAATATGTTATTAAAACCGTTGAAACAAGGACTTTTTTTCATATTAATGATATGACATTGTACAAATATTCTTTAAAAATAACATTTGTGTTATAGGGGGTGTGGCACATTCCAGTTAATGAAATTGACAGACCTGGAAGCTTCGCTTCACACATGTCGAAATGCGTAACGTTACTTATGCAAGTGTTAAAAGAAAGCAACGATAGCCGAATGTTAATGCAACTATGCATACAGCTCGGAAAGACTCCTGATTCAGACAAGTAAGATTAATTAAATTTAAAAACATAGCTTTAAATTTAGATCATGTTATTTACGCTTCTGACTCAGGATAGCAAGACAGAATTATGTAATAAGAGAAAATGGATGATATAATACATGATCTTTTTCTGCATCTAGGAAATACTTACGTGATTCTGAAAGAGAACAATTATCCCGACAAGCTCTGACACTTTGTCAACAGTCGCTCAGGAGCAGAGTTCAGGCGATGGGCTCGATAAGCACAATTGACAGCGTGCACCTTATTAGAACGGACGCTAGAACACAAGTACTACTTGATGTATATGAAATATATCAACTTGTCCAGAAACATTTTCAGGGCAAAGAATCGACTATACAATCATTCGCAACATTATTGACGGATACATACAAGATGTATATAGACAATAAAGTAAGTATAGTAAATCTTAGAAAATATACTTTTGTTAATAATCGCTATCGGAATTAGCGCTATCTGTGCGAATACACTTTACATATAGCTTTAAAACAGCGGAAGTTTTATTAATATATATATATATATATATATATATAGATATGTATATATATATATATACACATGTGTATCTCATCTTGAATCTTATCTGTTATCAGATCTTATCTTTCCTTTTGCCCGGTGTTAATCTTTTTTTTTACATTCGCATAACTGATTTTATAGATAATACTAGCAATAACACACAAATGACGTATTTGCAAAATACATAAAATAAAATATGTTCACCAATAATATAATATTATTACAATCGTACCATGTCGTAAAATGTTATGTTATTTGTGTCTTTATTTCATTGAAAAATGACTTTTCAAGGAGTCAAGCGATTATAAACTATTATTTCTTACTTGTATTTATAACAGTTATTAAATAATAGTCGCGACAATTTCAAATGTTAATACTCGCACGTTTATTGTTTATAGAACTTGGAAGGAAACATCTTGGAGATCGCTATTAAGTGTTGTCAACGTCAGATACAAGCAAACAAAATCGCATCTATTACTAGCAACAGCAATAGCTCTCACATGCCACCTCTACAGGTCGCCTCTACTATCTCGGTAAATAAATCGCTGTTACCGCCTTATCATTGCGATTGTCAATATCACGATCGTAATTAAATTATTATCAAATTAATATTTTTTGTTGCAGACGCCCGTGCCACAAGTGCCGGTCAACTCAACGTCCCCGCAAACGTTGCAGAATCGCAAGCCGCATAGAAATCTAACGTCTACCGGACGTCCAAGGGGACGTCCGCCCAATGTTAACAAATACTTGAACGCTCTACAACAAGGCAACGTGATGGGTCAGTTCGGTTCCAAGAGTAACTTCACGAACTACATGGGTGCATCCGGACCGAATCGTTCTATGATAAATCCTTATTTCATGAGCCCATTGGTCGATCCGAACATGCTATCGGCTCTACTGGCCAGCGGACTAAGCAGCAATATGATGGATCCACTAACAGCTATGACCTACTTAAATCAAGTAGGAAGTTATCAAGACATCCTTAGACAGTATCAGAACAACCTGTCGTCGTTAACCAATCTCACTAGCTTAAACAATCCTGGTACTACCATAACCAGCATCAGCAATGTTTCGACAATGAGTACATCCAGCTCTAACGTCAATACTTCGAGTAACATCGCTAATTTGAATAGTATGAAAGGTTCTTTAGATCCTATGACAGCGTCGGTGCAACAACTACTGAGTTTAAGTAATTCTACAGTGTCGACCTCGCGACCGACCCCCATGTACCATCAAGCGGCGGCCAAGACTAGCACGACTATGTCACTAACGAAAGACCGACCTAGCATATCTATAACGCCAGTTAGCACCTCGATGAGCCAGCAGCCTCATCACAAGGTGAAGCAGCTCGGCAAGCAACCAGGCGCGCAGATCGAACCGGTATTACCCGTCCACATTCCCAAATCGCTACAGATATCGCCAACGAAACCGGTATTACACTCGTCCAACCCATCGGCGCAGGTGTCCCTGCTCAAGCCATCCATTATTCAGCAAGTGAAGAGCAGTCCGCCGAAACAGATGGGCGCGCCGCAGATACGGGTCTCGAAATCGTTGACGGAGCCGCAACCCGCGCACAATCCGTCGTTGTCGCACTCGCCTCTGAAGACTAGCGGTAGTACCGTGACGACAAATCCGACCGTGGCCATGCCGCACGTTGCCCACACATCCATGGGCGCGCCGGTGATCATGAAACAGCAGCAAGCATTGCCCATGAACTTACCGAACGTGTCACGTTCCGGTACGTCGCTGCAGCACAAATTATTGTCGAAGAAGAACTCCCAGCGACCTTACTCGACGCAAACGAACGTGCAGAATCACCCCGTGAGGAAGGCGAAATCGTCGGCCAAGGTGACGGGCATGCCAGTCCCGATGTCTGGCAATTTTCCAAATCTACTAAATGCGATACCGACGAGTTCCGCCGCGATGTCGCAACCGCCTTTTATACCTCCAGAATTAAGCGGCATCTCGGTAAGCCCTGTCGGTTCGCAGCCCGGCGGTATTAAGGCGGCGGCGGCGGCGGCCGCGAGCGCTAAATATCATAGCTACAAGAAATCTATCAGCAAGCCGAAACCGCCTACGGCGATGGAGGTGCCGAGCTCGTTACCGGCTTCATTCCCCCCCGGCAGCTCGGTCGAGGCACTTTCGATGCTGTCGCAGTTACAACAGCACTCGCACCTGGAGATAATACCGCAGCAGAAGGCGCCATTAAAGCCTAGCATTGATTATACGAAAACTCTGTCATCTTCTGTGAGTGTAGTGCCGCCGAAGGTCCCAGAGACCTTGAGGCCGTCGGCCACCGCTGATTGTATGTCCATGTACGATATATCCAGGGGAAAAGCCGCTAATGTTTCGAACAAGAAGACACAGGATAAACTCCTTGCTGATAATGTCGAAATTATAACGTTGGACGATTAAGAATCGCTCAAATAAGCCACGTGCGCAGACATTTATTTTGCGTAATATATATATATGTGTAATATGTTTTTTCTTTTTTCAAGGAATATTTGCAAAGTTATCTACTTGATAATATTAATTAATTTCTTACCTTGAGATAACATTGTATGGCAATTGCAATAGTATTTCAGTAGAAATGAAGTTACTTCACCGCATTAGCTATGTTATGTGTTTTACATGCGTTTCGTATAATTTCTTCTTCGGTTTATTAAACGCTGAAACTAATTGCATGTAAAATCGTCTACCGAATTCTAATGCAATGAATTGATATTGATACTAATTTATATAATATATATTAAATTTGTTTTCCTTTAAAATTTTTATATTAGCGGTAAATTATAGTATTATTTGTGACAAAATTATTCTAACTTTTGTATATATGAGTTTTATTTCTTACTAACTTTTATTTCTTTACTGTAAAAACTTTTTTGTTGCAATACAAAGCCTAGCGTTAATTATTCTTTTAATTAGTTATGTTTAAGTATATCTAATCCTCTTTGGAGGATATAAAAATTCTAAGAAACAAAATTTACGTGTCAAAATCGATCGTTCTTTTTCAGAATTATCTTATCATTCTTAGAGAGGTACAGTGGAACTTTATTATGCGCTTTCTAACGTTATTAATCGTAAGATATTAAGTTTAGGTAAACAATCCAAAAGACTTTTATTTAATTATGAAGTTTCGGTTATACACATACCTCTCATTAATGAAAGATATAATTTAATTAATTTAGTATGTTCACAGATGAAAATAAAATAACACATTGCTTTTTCACTAATTCTACTAAGGCATTTCCGCATAAGAAAACATTATTTTTCTACCGCATATACTTTATAATGACGACACTTTTTTCTACGTGTACAATAATCTAATGTAATTAGCGCTTCAATAAACTTGAACGTTTTCTAAACATAATTTATGTGTTTGTGTGTTCGTAACTTACCTCTGGTATTAAAAGGGCATTTGGTATCTAAGAACTATAAATTTCTCTTGTTATCATTTTCGTTATTTCACCGTTTAGCAATTTTCTTTTTCACACAAGTTTTATATACCTAAAACCTAAAATTAAATTACTTAACTCCTATAACAATGAGTTTTTTCTATTGCTGAACTGGCTGCACTAGTTCATAAAGTTTATCTTTTTCCTTCCAATGTGGAGCAAAAAAGATAAACTCTGAACTAGTGCAGCCAGTTCTGCAATAGAAAACAGACCTAATATAACTAAACCGCATTATTTTTTTCTAGAATTATCGTAATGTGATCTCCATGGCATGAATGTGTTCAAAGTTTAACTATTTTTTCTCAAGGAAAACAAAAAAGTAGCATTTGACAGTAGGGTGCGGAATTAGGAAAAAGGGCGATATTAGGCACAGTTCCTCTACTTTTTAAAAGCGATGTTTAATAATTTTTATTCAACGATATAAAATTTAGGAATACATAAATTTTTGCAAGAAGCGTGATGTGCTTTCAAATCTATTTTTTGTATTAATATATTTTTTTTTTTTAGTTCAACGTAACCGAATTTGCGAGAAATCCGCGAACTCCCAAGTTTTTCACGGCGAATAAAGCACCAGCTTCAGGAGTCTTTTTACGTTGCTCTGCAGTTAAATTATAGCCCGATGTGGTCACATACAAAGTATCCAGAAGTGGACCGCCAAACGCGACACTGGTCACGTTTTCAGCCGGAAGCTTAATTTTGCGTAATACTTTTCCCGTTTTCGGATCCACTTGAATAACCTAAATAAAACACTTTTATGGATTACAAGATTCTAATAATTTTATGACTTTAACTTTGTCGCAGATTGTACTGCCAGAAATAATCATTTTTCCTTCAATGGAAGTTATTTTTTTTTATAATAAAATTTAAACTATATATGCATGATTCGACGAAAACGACCTATCAACCTAATATATAAACAAACAAATTTCTATGACTGTGCTATAGATATCTTCGTTTATGAATTTTCAAAAGAAATTCGTAACGATGATATGACTTGATCAATTTCGTGAGTTACTCTGGAATTCTATAATGTTACAAACAATAATTCGTCAATCTTTAAATTTGTCGCTTTATATACTTACATGTTGTCCACCAAATAGCGCTATCCAAAGATTACCATCTGTATCTATGGTCATTCCATCGGGTAACCCTTTGAAATCAGTCTTGTTAAGGTCAAACACAATCCTCTTATTAGCTAAAACAAAAAATATATAGCATAAGCATCTACAATCCCTAAATTCTATCTTTGAATCTTATGCCTCATGATTACTATAAATTTTTAGTTACATATGATGTATGCTTGCACACTTCATACAATATAATAAAAAATTAAGAACTCCAATGAAAATATGTAATAAACCTTACATATTTTCCCATCAATTGGATCGTAATCATACGCCGCAACCACGCGTGTAGGTGAGTCAATATAATAGAAGGTGTCATCTTCAATATTCCATGCCAATCCGTTACTTATTGAAACAGGCGATATTTCCTTCACAAACTTACGATCGTTGTCAACGCGATATAATGTTCCTTGATTGGGAGCTATCTGTCCATCGATTTCGTTAGCCATAGTACCTATACAAAACGTCAGTCATTTCAGATGAACAAATCGCATTTCTATTAATCGTGCGTTTCAGTTCTATTAAGCAAACGTTTTCAGTTTACCGATCCAAAATCTTCCAGCTGAGTCCACCTTTCCATCGTTGGTTCTTGTTTGAGCCCGAGCAGATTCAAGCGAAGTCAACGGTTTGACCGGTACCTCCGACTGATCGCTGTTTCCGTCCCACGTAAGAAGAACAGCATTTTTTCCCACACCTGCTACAAGTTGGTCAGTCGAATCATCCACAGGTACGACAACGCTGACAGTCCCATGTGCTGAAAGAACATTGCGGAACCTCTTATAAATGTGTGCTTATAAATTCAATAGAACATTAAGTGCTCGTAAAGGAGAAACTCATGCTCTTACCTATGTGTGCGCTGGTCACAACACCTGTTGCTGGGTCTAGTCTGCGTATATACTGATTATATATATCAACAAAATATAACTTCTGAGTACGCTCGTCCCAATGAGGGCCCTCGGAAAGGCCGTAAACGGGTGTCACCTTCTCAACAGTCACACTCGCGCAGCTTTCAGCTTCCCTGCAAGTAGGATTATTGTACATTACACATTTTGTAAAAGGTCTAAAAACTAATTATTAATGCTCAGTACGTAGATATACAAACATGCGTCAAGAATGATACTCCTGATTTATTTATATTGACCATTATCATCTGTTTTAATTAGAGTGCTCTTTAGAGTTGGAGTTTTCAATACCCTTGATCATTCCAATCAATGGGAATTATGTATTGCGTGGCATTAATACAAACAAAATATATATAAGTTTTACAAAACGCAACATAACGTCAAAAAAACAGCATAAAGGATATAAGTAAGTTAATTTGTGACGTGAAATTTCTGGCACAAGAATACGCGAGTAATAGGATTCTTTATAAATACTCGACCATATTAATTGAAACATAAACAATAAAGCTGTTATCAGTTGTTATCATTATTAAAAACATGAAGTTTGTTTTTCTACACTTGCACTTTCTGCGTTCGAAATAAAAACAGCTGTTTGCAGCCAAACACAGGAAGTGCAAGTGTAGCCGATTGTCTAGGACTTCTAGACGATCTCGAGAGTGAAAAGTCAAGACTTGAAGAAAAAGAGAAACGGAGAGAATCTAAGAAGATTGCGAAAGAGCGCGATTAAAAGGAACGGACGTAATACGTCTACTTTTTCACGCGTTGCGTGCCACACTTTATCCACTCGTCCGTGCTTCTCGCATTCGCCACGTTTTCACTACGGGAAAAAGAGGTGCGGAAGGCGCGAGAAGGACGGACTTATCAAAACCAAAATAAATTGTGCAACATCGATATTTACGTCGACATTGTCGGGAAATGTCCGTTTCAAGCCGGTTGTAGTCGAAATTGTTGGCGAGGAAGCGACGAGTCGTTACGGACGAACAACACGAGTGCCTCGAGAGAAACGAGTTGAAGCGAATAGATTAAACTCGCGTGGAGACGGGTAATTGAGCCAATTGCTTCGTATAACCGCCGATAGCACTGTGCCCGCGAAGAACACGGCGACGGCTATTTATTTAATTGACGCGATAAAGTTGCATTGATATGAAACACATTTTTGTTTTTTCAGGTAAAGGGTTATCGTTGGTATACGCATTGCTTTAAGTGGCCAGAGTAGCCTCACGTGAGACGACTTCGACCGAAGATTTATCTGATCGGCGAACTCGAAAGATTTATTTGATCGATGATCAGTTTGATTGACAAAATCGCTTGCAGCAAAATTTCTAACTCTGAAAAATATTCTCTGACACTCGTTATAATATTATAATATAATCTTTCTTCCCTTAATTTTTAGTCTTCTCCACGACAATAGAAAAATGTTATATTCGTTTTAACAAGAGTTATCTTACAATTAGTTGCTCGATGAGATCGCTAGCTAATCGAAGTTTGATTAGAATTTAGCCTCTGTCATCTTCTGTGAGTGTAGTGCCGTCGAAGGTCTCAGAGACCTTGAGGCCGTCGGCCACCGCTGATTGTATGTCCATGTATGTACGATATATCCAGGGGAAAAGCCGCTAATGTTCCGAACAAGAAGATACAAGGATAAACTCCTTGCTGATAATGTCGAAATTATAACTTTGGACGATTAAGAATCGCTCAAATAAGCCATGTGCGTATACATTTTATTTTGCGTAATATATGTGTAATGTTTTTTTTTCCCCAAGAAATAACATTGTATTCAGGCAATTGCGATAGTATTTTAATAGAAATGAAATTACTTTACCGCATTAGCTACATTATGTGTTTTACATGCGTTTCGTATAATTTCTACTTCGGTTTATTAAACGCAGAAACTAATTGCATGTAAAATCGTCTACCAAATTCTAATGCAACGAATTGATATTGATACTAATTTATATAATATATATTAAATTTATTCTTTAAAATTTTTATGTTGCTGGTAAATTATAGTATTACTTGTGACAAAATTATTCTGACTTTTGTACATATATGAGTTTTATTTCTTTAATGTAAAAACTTTTTTATTGCAATGCAAAGCCTAGCGTTAATTATTCTTTTAATTAGTCGTGTTTAAGTATATCTACTGATTTTTCTCTTTGGAGGATATAAAACTTCTAAGAAACAAATTTACGTATCAAAATCGTTCTTTTTCAGAATTATCTTATTATTCTTAGAGAGGTACGGTGAAATCGAGAGTGAAATTTTATTGTGCACTTTCTAACGTTATCAATCGTAAGATATTAAGTTTAGATAAACAATCCAAAAGACTTTTATTTAATTATGAAGTTTTGGTTATATACATACCTCTCATTAATGAAAGATATAATTTAATTAATTTAGTATGTTCACAGATGCAAACAAAATAACACATTGCTTTTTCACTAATTCTACTAAGGCATTTCCGCATAAGAAAACATTTTTCTACCGCATATACTATATAATGATGACACTTTTTTCTACGTGTACAATAATCTAATGTAATTAGCTTCAGTAAACTTGAACGTTTTCTAAATATAATTTATGTGTGCGTAACTTACCTCCAGTATTAAAAGGGCATTTGGTATCTAAGAACTATAAATAACTTCTCTTGTTATCATTTTCATCATTTATCGTTGTTTCACCGTTTAGCAATTTTCTTTTTCACACAAGTTTTATGTACCTAAAACCTAAAACTAAATCACTTAACTCTCATAACAATGGGTTTTTTCTATTGCTGAACTAGTGCAGCCAGTTCAGCAATAGAAAACAGACTTAATATAATTAAACCGCATTATTTTTTTCTAGAATTATCATAATGTAATCTCTATGGCATGAATATGTTCAAAGTTTAACTATCTTTTCTCAAGGAAAACAAAAAAGTAGCATTTGACAGTAGGGTGCGGAATTAGGAAAAAGGAGGATATTAGGCACAGTTCCTCTACTTTTTAAAAGCGATGTTTAATAATTTTTATTCAACGATATAAAATTTAGGAATACATAAATTTTTGCAAGAACCGTGATGTGCTTTCAAATCTATTTTTTTTACTAATCTTTTTTTTTAGTTCAACGTAACCGAATTTGCGAGAAATCCGCGAACTCCCAAGTTTCTCACGGCGAATAAAGCACCAGCTTCAGGAGTCGCTTTTCGTTGCTCTGCATTTAAATTATAGCCCGATGTGGTCACATACAAAGTATCCAGAAGCGGACCGCCAAACGCGGCACTAGTCACGTTTTCAGCCGGAAGCTTAATTTTGCGTAATACTTTTCCCGTTTTCGGATCCACTTGAATAACCTAAATAAAACACTTTTATGGATTACAAGATTCTAATAATTTAATGACTTTAGCTTTGTCGCAGATTGTACTGCCAGAAATAATCATTTTTCCTTTAATGAAAGTTATTTTTTTTTATAATAAAATTTAAACTATATATGCATGACTCACGAAACTGATCAAATGTACTACTACACAATAATTATCCATAATTAATTAATTTAAAAAAGGCACTCGACGAAAACGACTTATCAACTTAATATATAAACAAACAAATATCTGTGGTTGCGCTATAGATATCTTCGTTTATGAATTTTCAAAAGGAATTCGTAACAATGATATGACTTGATCAATTTCGCGAGTTACCGTGGAATTCTATAATGTTACAAACAATAATTCGTCAATCTTTAAATCTGTCGCTTTGTACACTTACATGGTGTCCACCAAATAGCGCTATCCAAAGATTGCCATCTGAATCTATGGTCATTCCATCGGGTGACCCGTCGAGATTAGTCTTGTTAAGGTCGAACACGATCCTCTTATTAGCTAAAACATAAAAATATGTAGCACAAGCATCTACAATCCCTAAATTCTATCGTTGAATCTTATGCCTCATGATTACTATAATTTTTAGTTACATATGATGTATGCTTGCACACTTCATACGATATAATAAAAAATTAAGAACTCCAATGAAAATATGTAATAAACCTTACATATTTTCCCATCAATTGGATCATAATCATACGCCGCAACCACGCGTGTAGGTGTGTCAATAAAATACAAGGTGTCATCTTCAATATTCCATGCCAATCCGTTACTTATTGAAACAGGCGATATTTCCTTCACAGACTTAAGATCGTTGTCCATGCGATATAATGATCCTTGATTGGGAGCTATCTGTCCATTGATTTCGTTAGCCATAGTACCTATAAAAAATGTCAGTCATTTCAGACGAACAATAATCGCATTTCTATTAATCACAACGTTTTCAATTTACCGATCCAAAATCTTCCAGCTGAGTCCACCTTTCCGTCGTTGGTTCTTGTTTGAGCCTGAGCAGATTCGAGCGAACTCAACAGTTTGACCGGTACCTCCGACTGATCGCTGTTTCCGTCCCACGTAACAAGAACAACATTTTTTCCCACACCTGCTACAAGTTGGTCAGTCGAATCATCCACAGGTACGACAACGCTGACAGTCCCATTTGCTGAAAGAACGTTGCGGAATCTCTTATAAATGTGTGCTTATAAATTCAATAGAAACATTTAGCGCTCGTAAAGGAGAAACGCATGCTCTTACCTATGTGTGCGCTGGTCACAACACCTGTTACTGGGTCTAGTCTGCGTATATACTGATTATATATATCAACAAAATATAACTTCTGAGTACGCTCGTCCCAATGAGGGCCCTCGGAAAGGCCGTAAACGGGTGTCACCTTCTCAACAGTCACACTCCCGCAGCTTTCAGCTTCCCTGCAAGTAGGATTATTGTACATTACACATTTTGTAAAAGGTCTAAAAACTAATTATTTAATGATCAGTACGTAGATATACAAACATGCGTCAAGAATGACACTCCTGATTTATTTATATTGACCATTATCATCTGTTTTAATTAGAGTGCTCTTTAGAGTTGGAGTTTTCAATACCCTCGATCATTCCAATCAATGGAAATATGTATTGCGTGGCATTAATGCAAACAAAATATATGTAAGTTTTACAAAACGCAACATAACGTCAAAAAAACACAACATAAAGGATATAAGTTAATTTGTGGACGTGAAATTTCTGGCACAAGAATACGCGAGTAATAGGATTCTTTATAAATACTCGACCATATTAATTGAAACATAAACAATAAAGCTGTTATCAGTTGTTATCATTATTAAAAACATGAAGTTTGTTTTTCTACACTTGCACTTTCTGCGTTCGAAATAAAAACAGCTGTTTGCAGCAAACACAGGAAGTGCAAGTGTAGCCGATTGTCTAGGACTTCTATAGACGATCTCGAGAGTGGAAAGTCAAGACTTGAAGAAAAAGAGAAACGGAGAGAATCTAAAAGAAGATTGCGAAAGAGCGCGATTAAAAGGAACGGACGTAATACGTCTACTTTTTCACACGTTGCGTGCCACACTTTTTCCACTCGTCTGTGCTTCTCGCATTCGCCACGTTTTCACTACGGGAAAAAGAGGTGCGGAAGGCGCGAGGAGGACGGACTTATCAAAAGCAAAACAAATTGTGCAACAGGTTCGATATTTACGTCGACATTGACCGGGAAATGTCCGTTTCAAGCCGGTCGCAGTCGAAATTGCTTGGCGGGGAAGCGACGAGTCGTTGCGGACGAGCAACACGAGTGCCTCGAGAGAAACGATGTTGAAGCGAATAGATTAAACTCGCCAGGAGGGACGGGTAATTGAGCCAATTGCTTCGTATATAACCGCCGATGGCACTGTGCCGGCGAAGAACACGGCGGACAGCTATTTATTTAATTGACGCGATAAAGTTGCATTGAAATGAAACACATTTTGTTTTTCAGCCAAAGGGTTATCGTTGGTACACGCATACCGCTTTGAGTGGCCTCACGTGAGACGTCTTGGACCGAACTCCGAATCCGAACCGAAGATTTATCTGAGCGGCGAACTCGAAAGATTTTTATTCGATCGATGATGAATTTGATTGACCAAAATCGCTCGCAGCAAAATTTCTAACTCTGGAAAATATTCTCCGACTCGTTATAATATAATGATATAATTTTTCTTCCCTTAATTTTTAGTCCTCTTCTCCACGACAATAGAAAAATGTTTTATCCGTTTTAACAAGAGTTATCTTAATTGCTCGATGAGTTAATCGCTAGCTAATCGAAGTGTGATTAGAAGTTAGCCTTGTATGTCCATTTCACCGATATAGATTAACTGTTATCTCGATTTAATTTTTACTTTTGATCTTTTTCTAGTTGTAAGAATTATTTTTATTTCTATCAACCTAGATTTTAACTTTAATCTCGGTTTAATTAACTTTTTTCTTTTTTTAATTCATAAAATTAGTAGTAAGTTAAACCGAGATTAAACTTAATCCATGTAGAAATAAACATTAGAAAAAGATGAGTGTTAAATTGAGATTAAAGTTAACCTGCATTGATAAAAATGGAGATCATATTACATTTATTTATAAGCAGCAATTGAACATGCACACGTTTTCACATGAAAACATTGAACGAATTTGAATGGAAAATTCGCAATGAAGAATATTTTCCAAGGACAGAAACATCGAAAAGATCATGGAGATGTTACGTGTAAAAGTTAAAACTCACATGTAGTATATATCGCGTCCTTAAGATATCAATATTTGTTTATTTTTCCCTCTCTTTTTGCGAAAAGTGATATCTTTTTGATTACTGCGATTTTTAAAACAACATTATTCCATATGAGATATGAAGTATCTATAAAACATTTTTTTACAATCATGAGTAATGTTGAGTTAAAGCAACTGACAATTTCATTCGAATATTATA